>NC_134396.1:62224692-62376208 GCF_035582795.1 Mycteria americana
TCAAATATAAGTAGTATTCAGTTCAAACAAAACCTATTCCCCAATTCATAAGAAGATCTAAGTGCATAGAAAATTTAATGAAGGTTAGATTTGCAGTAATAGTCTGTTATTTTGCTTGAACCAAAGATATTTGAATAGTTGTAAGGGCCAAATACTAGCACTGTTCAGTACACCAGCTACCGATTTCAACGGGATCAAGGTTTGGCCCCTGGTGCTCCATTTTGGCATTCTAATGAATTTATTGTTTGACTGCTTTGAAAAGTCTCCTGGCAGAGAGCTGCTGCAAATATAATGGTTCAGTAATGTAAGGCCATTTTTTTTCCTCTGTGCTGTACTGGCTGTACTTTCAGCCATTGTGGAATAGAAATATTATTCAGCAAAAGAACTACATTAAAAATTATGGAGGGAAGTTAATTAAAAGTCAGCTGCAAATCGTGACTGCAAACAAAACTGACTCCTTACTTCATAACTCTGTATGTAAACAAAATGTAATAAAAAGTGAAGCTAATCTACTGTTTTATTTTATCAGAAAAAACTGATCTAAAAATGAATTACATAATTCTTTAATACTTAATCCATAAATATATGCAGAAAGATGGTACTAATAAAGTGACTTTGGCATATAGGAGTGACTGAGTCTGTGCAAGCCCATCAAGGGACTAATATTTAAGAGTTTAGTATTAAAGTTCACATCTGAATATGAATTATCCCTGGGATGTCAGACAATACTTAGGGCCTAGAAAAGAGTATACATCCATGTATATCCTGGCTTGTTTATGTGAGTTCTGTAAGACCAATACCTTTTTCCTCTGTGAGTGGTTTTGTTGCAGGGGGGGTCCTATGTGCTATTTCATGATGTGATGATGATGTGCTATTTCACTCCTAAGTTTTCTCTTGAAGACATAAGGATTTATGCTCCTGATGAACTGTGCATTGACATATGTGTCTTATCCACGTGGTCATTTACCCACATCCTGTTTGTAAATACATCTTCAGCACATGTGTTTGGGAATCCGAATTACTCATTTCAACTAGTCTGTTCTCTAGATGTGACATTCCTGGCACAGGTAATTGAAGTTGACCAGTAGTTCAAGGTGAACTTACACTAATAAAAAAATGCCATGGACATTCTTAATATCCTGAAACAGGGAGTGGAGTGTGGCATTTTAATGGTTATCTGTGATGTCCCTCCCACCACAACAACAAAAAAAAGCTTCTCACCAAATTAAATCTGCCTGGGAAAAATTAAAGTGCTACGGATGGCCACAGCATTGCTGGTTTGGACTACAAAGCCATGTCCTCTAGTCAGCAGAATCCCAGATACTCCATCAAGTATCATCTTGCCTACGTGGTATTCATGAAACTCCCTATTTAGCCGAGATCAGTCATAACCCTGATGAGACAGATAGGTGTTAAAGTTCAGTGTATGCTGGTGACTACCAGTCTCAGCAACCTCTCTGTCATTGCATTGTATAGCCACACATTTAACCAGAGAATCTGACTTTCATAGCAGGATCATCTACAGCAGCAAGCGTGAATGGTTAAACAGTTCATTTTGTGCAAACTGGGGGCCAATGAGTGAATACACACTCCCTGTCTCACTCTGCTAACTCCTTGAAGGAGAGAGTGACAGGATGCTACCATTGCTACTCAAGTTTGTTCCAGCTGTTCTAGGAGAACATCTATCCTAAGTCATCCATGTTTGCTGACTGATTGAGCAAGCTTAATGAAATGCTTTGTGTGTATGATAGCACTCTGCAATGATATGTAGAAAAAGGGAAGAGACACTCGGTGGAAGAGCCAAACAAAGCCAAAATAGTTGCTGTGCTTTGCAGTATATCAGGGATAGCTAAGCAAGGCTGCTTGTGCTTCTCATTTACGTATACCATGAAGAAATTAGGCCATTGTGGACGAGTCTTGAAACTTAAGGAAAGGAGCCACAGAACTGACATTAATGTGGTTTCAGGGCTTTAACAGCCCATGTCTCTGCAACAGCTCCATTGCAGCAGCCAGGCTATTCTCACTACCCTTTTCTAAGAGGCGGATTTTTTTCTCTCCCAGTTTTCCTTCCTCAATCATTTGAAATCTAGCTAACTTGTCAGGACACTGATGAAATAAGTTTCAGGCAGGCTGACAATGCCACCACTTGCAGCTGGAATAGTGGTCTTATTTTAACTTATGCTTTGTTAATAGCAGCATTGTTGCTGGCAGCACTAGGACAGTTAGCAACAGAATTCCCACTCTCTGCAGCTCTTCTGCAGAGCACTTAGCTGCAGTGGGTGGCAGAGCATAGACATAGATACTTTGTGTATTTTAAGTATATAGACGACTAAGTATGTTCTTGACACACAGCATTGTCACCATTATAGTTCAAATAGGGGACTTAAATTGCAGAAGAGGAGCTCTTTTTTAATAATCCTTGAATGACAACACTCAGAGAATAAAGACTTAAAGTTACATATTCAACCTTTCCTGTCTGTAAGTAGGAGTATACTGCAGAAAAGTAGTGGGTTGCTCTTGGAAGTAAATATTCCGCAGCCCCAAGACTGCAAAAGCAGGCTTGTCAGCAGTTAGGCCATTTATAGTTACACTCTCTATTTTCTGCTATTAGTCTTCTTCTGTACCTCTGTCTCTCACTGGAATGGTCTTGGAGAATTTGTCGGAGCTTACAGCTTTTAGGTAAGGAAAAATGTATCAAGGGAGAAAAATGCTGTGACTTTCAACTCCTGAAAGAGTGTGTTTCTACTACTACACCTTAGCATATGAACCACCTATGGACATATACCTTTTAACGGGGAAAAACGAGAAAAAAAAAAGGAAAGAAAAAGCACATGATCTTAGGCAGGAGGAGTTGGAATTATCAGAGTGTGACTTGCTATAAGATGCTATGCTGAGCTTTTCAAGGAATGTTTGTGCAACAGGCCAGCAATGTACTGCAGATTCCTGGTACCATTGGGTGGAAATGAGAAAGAAAGCACCTTAGCAAGCATACTGCTTAATAGTGCTTACAAAGACTCCCTAAACATTTGTGCAAGGTTCCCCCATAATTTTTAATACAGCCAAAATGACTAAGAAGAACGTCAAGGGAAAAAAAAAAGCAGCAGTGTGCAGAAGCCTTCTGATTAGCTGTAATCCTGAGGTAAATTACACATGTTTATGCAGGAGGTCAGTCACTTCTGTAGCAGAGAGAAGCTAAATATCTGGCTAGTCAAGCATAACAATTGTACCCTGAACACTTGGCAATAGATGGAATTCACCATTTGATAAAACTGTTTACTCTAATTCACTCAGTAGGAATAGCCAATGGTTAAGTGAGGCTATATCTCACAAGAGTATAATCTATGGAAATGTATGTAGTGTCCCATGAATACTAAACAAATTCATTATGATCAGCAGTATTTCCAATGAATCTGTAATGATGGAACCTTTAAATTAAATTGTCTCTCTTGATTTTTCAGTGTAATCAAGTTCATCAGCCCATTTCTTTTTTTTCCCTTATTTAAGGCGTCAAACCCATGAGCTCGTCAACATATGAAAGCACGTTTGAGCAGCTCAGCCCAAGAACAAAACAGAGGGAAAGAGACAAAGGAGTCATTCTTCACATCATGGAGCACCAAATTCTTCATTGTAAAAAGCACAGGGAAAAAAAGACAGGGATTAAGAAATACAGAAAAAAATACCCATGCTAGAGAAACTGCAAGGGCTCGATTTCCTAATCTCTATTCTACAAAGGTATTGTAATGTCTAAGAGGGATAAGATACCCCCTGACATTTGGATCAGCCAGAAGGATTTCTGAAAGACAATTGTTATGAAGCTTAAGCCAGTTTCTTCCTAATGAGACAAACTCCCAAACCATATGGTGACAGGAAAAACACATTTTTTCTACCTGTCCCTCAAACTCTTACCAGGAGCACCTCAGTGGTGCCATCAGTGGACTGCTTGCACCTGCACTGGTCAGAGAAGCATTTCCCTAGGCTGACAGCAAAGTGGTTTCTTTCTTTGGGTGAACTACCTGCCAGGACATCAGGTTTCCAAGTGGGACACAACTTCTTTCATTTCTTCAGCATTACCATCGAGTCGTCAGAGAAACAGCAAATGATTGTTTTAACTACTGTCCTGGTATTGTAGGAAATGTTGGTTTCCTTCGTCTATTAGTGACAGTCCCTTAGTGCCATCATCTTCCAAGCAGTGCAGTTCTCCAGCTGCATTATTTGCTCTTGTAGTGCTCACTTCCTTCGTGAAGGAAGCACTTCACTTCGTGAAGGAAGCACTTTGAGCACTTCACTTCGGAAGTGCTCAAAATCCGTATACAGTCACCAAAAGGCAAAGCCTACTGATTCTGCATGTCTAACAGTTCTGAGTTTATACCTTCATATTTCTGTGTTGCTCCCAGTAGACTCATACAACAGGTCACTATCAACACTATTGCTTTTATCTGATACAGGGAATAGGTATATGAACACATCAAGCTTTAGTGTCTTATGTCTTTTTTAAACAGTACAGCCAGCTGGAATGTATATTTTCAAGCCAAAAGTTCTTCTGTACCTAGTAGAATTGTTGAAAAAGAACCTTTACCAGCCATAAATGGCAGCATTTATCAATTTAATTGTTTCAGTAAAGCTATATAATTTTCGTATTTACCCCAGTGAATACCTTCTCAGTTTCTTTATTTCTCTGTCAGAAATTAGTTTGAGTCCTTTACAAAAAGTGTGATTTTATGCATAGTGACTGCAGTAAACACATATTTACAGGAAGTAGGTAATACAACAGCAGAGCAGAAATATGTTACTGCAAATATAAGCGGCTTCATAAAATTACTTCTCACTTTCCATTGCCCTGTGAAACAGTGTTTCAACACAGATTCCTGCTCATCAGCATTTCACTAATGTGGGTGTATCTTCATTTTTACATGCTTTCTCAGTTTGGGCAGATGCATGTTTTTGGCAACACTATATTCATCTATTGAAGTCTCTAAACATGTGGCAGCATAGCATTATCTAGGCTGCCTGTGCCTAACTCTGCACATAAGTCTGGATTTATATTGCTGGCAGAGAAAATCTCCTTTTGATCACATAAAGAAAGCAAAGCAAATCTTAACAGACTTAGCAGTTTCTATTAGCATTTATTAAAGGTCTTGTCCAATACCCATACAAATCAATAGCAATTTTTCCTTCTTTGGATATCAGTAAGCATTTGGGTTGGTCCCCAACACAACTGTTCGTCTTTTCTCAAAATTATTAATTAATGCATCACAGAGAACTGAAAGCACTTAGTGACATTTACAGTGCTGCACTATTAATACCTACAGCAGTGCCATGGTGTACTTGACTTGGCTCAAACATAATGGATGATATAGAACATGTTCAGCAAGCCTTAGATTGTACCATGTAACACAACAAATATTCGTATTCATTAAAAAAGAAAAAAAAAAGGCTGCATCAACCTTACTCAAGAGACATTCTTGAAGACATTCAAACAGTCTTATTGACATGATTACCTGTTGCAGATTCAAAGAAGCTGAATCTTTAAAATAGGTATATATACAAACCAGTCACAACAAGAAATTCATTTGCGAAGTTTTACTTGACAGAAGATGGAAAAGAGTACTATATTTGACTAGTGGCAACTAATCAACACCTTTAAAATAGTAAGCAGCAAATGTCTGTTCAGATCGTGATGGCACATAAATGTAGTATGAACAAAAATATTAAAAATTAACTGAAAGCCAATTATATCATCTTTTTAGCAGATTTTGTGTTTGAGACTTGCCTTGGCTCTGCCTCCTTGAGAAGATTTGCCATTAGAATATAAGAACCTTCCACAGGCACTTCTTTCAGACTAGAAGTAATCTTTTTTTTAAATCAAAAATTCAGTGAACACTTAAGGAAGAAATCTTTGGAAAAATGAGATTAGTTATAAAAAACTCTCAAAGCAATTGAAGTTTTTTCAGGATGTGGTTGGTAACCCATGACAGCCTGGGTACTTTGAAGGGATCCACAAAAGCTAGACAGTAAGGCAAGTATCCCCAGGTGAGGTGTCCCATAATCAGAGAAAAAGTCTCCTGAGCCTTGCCTTTCTTCTGCCTTTCTGAAATGCCATAAGAACTCCCCCATTTTTAAAGAAACCCTACAAACCCAACTATTTATGGACTCACAACTATCTCCTGAAACTCTTGTTCGGTGTTTTCTGAATATTTCTGGAGGCAAAGTACTTGTCTGTTGTTGTAGTTCTTATTACTATTATCTTTTTTTTTTCCTTGACTGTAATATCATCTTGAAATTTCACCAGAAATTAACAATAAGTTCGCCAGATTGCTGACCTCTGATATTTCCTTCTCATTTAATAACCACAATTTCAGAAGGCAAAGAAAGAACATACCTATTGCAAAATTGAGGCGTTCACCAAGAAGCTTCTGGGTTTGTCAAATAAGAGAAAATATCTTTGACATAGGTAGAACCCGTGACAACTTCTTAGCTGAAAGCAAGTCGACACTTGATTATATAAAAAGCAAAATGAAAGAGCGTTGTTACAGCCTGATGTCAGTTTCTGTAGTGCTTCCCTGAAATGAGTAAGAACAATGACTGGATGCAAAATCTATTTACAGAAAATGACAGCTATCTTGCCAGTGTAACATCTAAGGTAGCACCATGACAAATTAGCCAGCAATAGTGGGCTGGTGCTTGAACTGAACTCAGAACTTCTTGTCCAGTTCAGCTAAAACAAAAAAAAGAGTAGTGTGACATAGCAGCTACTACCAGGATCATCTTGAAGCTTCTTCTCATGATCGCATCCTTACATGAATATTTGTGTTTGGCCTTAGCAATAATGAAGATGAAATCTCAAGATAAACTAGATGGAGGACAGGTATTGCTACTGAAACAGTGAAATGGCCATCATTTGCTCTCTTTGTACCATAAACCCATCTCATCTGAGTAAAACTCCCTGAACAAAATTGCAATTACACGTAACGTTGCCTTGAGTTATTTTGCACACAGTGCTTTTCAACTGTTTTTATTGTCAGCATGCTTAAAAGTCCTACACAGCAATACATGTACATGAAATTTCAAAAGGTGTTTAAATGTCTCTATTGAAAATATCAGCCATTCCTCAAAGACTACCAAGTGTTTCCACTTACGTTAAGTATTACCCAATCAAAAATATCCAGCTGTTTTACACAGGAAGCCACAAAGACTAACAGTCACTGAACTGATTTTGCTTTGAGCAAACACAACTGTAGGAACAGCATAAAACAGGCAGGAATTGGATTCTGTAATACTGTATTCTAAAGAGTTTTCAATCAAACAAACACTTGAACGGAACTCTTGAACAAACATTTGAACAAAGTCTGCACCCTACAATTACAGGAGGTTCCAAACATTTCATGGAAACAACTGAAGCACAGAGCAACCTAATGTAACTTGTTGGTCCCACTTTGTTGGTCCCACAAAGTGGGACAAGTTGGTTCCACTTTGAGGAGGACCTGGACCTCCAGAGGCTCCTCCCAACCCAAGCTGGCCTATGGTATTGCATATCTGTTACTGTGGGCAATGGATCTCGACTATGAAACTAGACATCTCATTTCTAAACCCTTGAAGAGTCATTGTTTGCTATACAGGTTTGTTACCTGTGCAGGTAACAACTAGAAGAGTTGATGACCATGTATCAAAGCTCTGTTTTTGCAACCAAAGATATTAGGATTCTGAAAAATTTTAGTAAGTCTACCTTGACTCTACCTAATTTAAAATGTCCCAGTGTTTTCAAGAGACGCCAAATGCAAAAGAAGCCTCCAAATGACAGTTCACCCACAGCTAAACTGGTAAACAAGCCACTTAAATAAACAGCTTCCCTGGATTAAGTCATTTATGAGTATAGACATTTAACCTGAGTCTCCACACATTTCCCTAAATGCCTATCTTCTAAGTATGTGAATAGTCCCATTTACTGCAATAAGAGACTGCTGGCTGTAAAAGGTTAAGCAAATGAGTAAGTATTTATAGAACTAAATTATTGCCAAAATGCTAGATACAAATAACTATACAACACTTCTTAATTGTGAACATTCAATATCTAGAAAATAAAATCTATTAAAATAGAGATTCTTCTTAGATTTTCTATTTTTCCTTTTTTAAGAAAAAAGGAAGAAGGGAAGAGAAGACAGAGGAATTTTATTTCAACTGTACGATTTAGGACATAATACTGGAAGAATTTTTTATAACTTGCCCTATACAAGAATAGAACACCCTTTTTCTCTTTTTCAGCACACACTTTTAATGCTGATTGGAATAACTACAGTGTAATAAAACCCAATAATATAGCATGTTATTAAATACTAGTTGCAAACCGCCTTAATCTGTGGCCTCCACAGATCCCTAGCATAGTAAAAACTTCCACCCCCTTTCTCTCTCTCTGGCTGTGGCAGCTTTTTCCAAATTATACTGTGCTAGTCAATTGTTCTGTATAATTTGATATATTTTATGGCATCCTTCAAAATATTATTTCTGTAAGTTTTGTTTTGGCCAATAAACCTCTAAGGAAACACAGCTGATGTCTCTCTCCAAATATACTTTCACTGTCATGTTATAGTTTGTTTTAGCTGCAGTTAATGTAAATATCCATGAACTTGAGCTTTTAGCTAATTTCTCATTAAATTAAAGTGGTCTTAGTCAAGTTCCAATGTGTACATCAAATATTACATTTCTAAGCAACTTTTATTTAGCGGTCTCTGCTACTGTCCCCTGGGTAAAATTCATCCTTTTTCCTAAGTCTTATGGCTGGTGAAAGAAATGGCAAGAGAGGAATAGCCAGAGACAGTGTTAGGCTGGGGGTGTTGCTCAGGGATTGCTCAGTGCTCCAGCAAGAGGCACTTAATCCCTGTGCAGCCACATCTTCCATCTTTCCCCTGCTGGTTTGAGGAGAAGAGGTAGGAGAGCAGCTTGACAGGAGCAAGCCACCCTGTGGAGAGCAGGGCACTGCTGGGATGGCTCCCTGTGAGCCAGGAGAAGAGGGCTTCTGACTGCAGGTGCTGCCGGCTGCAGCTCTCCAGGGCTAATGCTCCCAGAGGAGAAAGGCTTACACCGCTGAGGGGCAGGGGCTTTGCTTTGTCCCTGCAGGACACTCATGGCAGTGCACAGTCCAGGTCGAAACAGGTAAGAGAGGAACAAAGTGACATCTGGACTGGGAAATCTATTTTGTCCTTCCTCCAGAGCAGCAGAATATAACTTTTGCCCACATCGCTGAGGCCTTAACTGGCACTTCTTCTCCTCTGTGCTGCTACAGGTATTCTCTGCACTGGTTTGAGTAGTACCAGACAGCAGCAGCTGAAATAAGAATTACATAGGGTTATGCTCCAGAAAAGTTTTTGCAGAGATATTTGCTGTCCCAGTTCTTAATATATGCTCAGAACACACTGATTATTTTCTGTGTGAGTAAGAATGAGCGTCAGTACCCATGAACAAAGAAACAAGCTTTCTAACAAAAGGAAAATCTTCACTTTAAATACCTCTTGTGGGGATGGATCTGGGCAGTTGAGGTCAATGTTTGGTTGTACTCTATCCTTCTGCACTAGGAACGTGTGTGGAGCAACTACCTAAATGCTGCTTGCCTCTGCAGTCATGATTACTGTTCATACTCCCAGGACAGCAAGTGGTCTAACATTTCATGTTGCAGGAAACAGTAGCAAGAGGTTTCTTAGACATTTCCGCATGGGAGAGCTGCTCCTGTGTGAACTTTTTAATGTTCAAAGGTCTGACTTAAGTTAAAGTTTAAACTGTGCAGACCCTGTTATTTTAGGTGGCATCGAGCTAGCTTAAAATGAACAGCTTAAATGTCTCTTCTTTTTCAGCTGCCATGTTTGTGAGGCATGGAGAGGATTGGTGGTGGTTTCACCAAAAAGTAGAAAGGAGTGGAACAAAAGAGTAATGGAGCGGCCAGACTGTATTGTGGAAGACCGAAGTAATTGTAACAGATGGGGCTTGATTTTGTGAGGCAATGCCCTCTTGGAACGTTTGTATTCCTCCAACTCTCCCTGTTTGCAGGACTAAGTTCCCTACTGGCTGTTCACCAGTAAGGCAGCCTATTAAGACTTGTAACACTTTATTAATATGTCAGGTTATTCCATCCAATAGAATGAGATTTCTTTCATCCAGGAAAAGTGCATAGTGTCCTGTATAGGAAAATGCTAATAGATTTTAAATTCTAACTCTGTAGGGACAACATAAAGTCTATTTTCCTTCTTCCAACTGTTGGGTTGGAGTTTCTTTCATTATTATTTTGTCTCATAAGTTTTTTATACCCTCCCCCTCTTCTTCTGAAAACTCTGGTTGCCTTCAGCTGTTTGTTATTATTTGGTTTTCTGTAGCACTGTAGTATCTTTTTAGGACTTATCCCCCTTCCCCTCTCTTTCCTCTCTAAGACAGATTTTATTTTCCTCTCTGCATTTTTCTGTCTCTTAAATGCTCCTCTCTTTTTCCCTCTGTTTCCTTTCATTATACATTCTTCCCCCATCATTTGTTTGCTTTACTAGCACAGACGAAAGTAATAAGGGTCATTTACAGTTGCCACATCTTCCAGAGTTGGGGTGAGAGGGTCTATGGTGGATTCAAGAGTTATTACTGTCATACAAGCTGCTGCCCCAGCTCCTTCCTGCGCACAGCCTAGGTACAGGATCTTTTCTCCGTACCCTGGGGTCACCACAGAGAATCTCCTCAGAAAGTTCTTGCACAGAGGACAAATGCCACAGATATATGTCATTTTGGCCATATATGTCTTGGAACTTCCCCACTTGATTCAAGGGTATTTAAAGTAATATGTGATATAACTTTTGCATCCTTTTTTCATAATATAAAAAAACTGTGCAATCTACAAGCATAAAGAGGTGGCGTAGAAATCAGCAACAGCTCAAATACTGAAAGTCCTGGCTTCAATCCGACCCTTTCTGCTACTTTTTAAAGTATCCTGCAGAGGGAACTTAGGGGAGAAAGCTGTGTGACTGCTATTCCAGCCAGCAGGAGTTCAGTTGTTAACAACTGTGGGCTTTAACAAAATAAGTACTTCTCCTACTTTAACTCATTTTCTTTTTTCTATTGGCAAATAACATGTATGACAAACATTCGGCCTCAGCGCTGCATTTCTCCCATCATTTTTATGCATTTCATTCAGCCTGTTTTGCAGATTGTTGCTAGAATGAAAAGACAGTAGAAGGCCGTGCTTCCAGAGATCAAACTTCCCATTGTTCTTTGAATAAGAGATTGTATTTGAGTACTGAGATTTGCATAAGAATTAATCCCCTTCCTTGTATCAAGTCAGCTATTTTCAGCTCAGTGTAGCAATCTTTGATTTCTTGGTTGTAACTATGGCAATAAGATTAGATGGTATTCAGCAAAGTTCATTTTACAAATTAGCATGGGAGGGTGCCCATGACTGTGACAGAAAGAGCAATGTAAAAACATTTTTGAATGAGATTGAAATTAAATCAGAACTCAGAATATTCCTCAAAATAATGATTCTCAAACTCATCCAGCACCATCTGGTAGTTTGTGAATGATTTACAGTTAGCCACAATAAACATGATGGGATCAGTGGGCCTGATGGGGGTTATATTTCTTACTCAAAGCCATTTTGAAAAGACATTTTAACCCCATTTTGGGTGAATGCTGAATTCTTTGATCTGAAACTTTTATAACAGTAGCAGTCAAATCAATTTCAAACACTTTCATTACAGTACAAATCTACAAAGCTTCTTATGGTCTGGGAAGAAAAAAAAAAAAAAAAAAGTCATGCTGCAGGCCTCAGGCCATGTTATAATGAGAGTAAGAATGAGCAGTGGTAGGTACTATTTGGAGTTCTGCCTCTGCCTTTCTGCTGCATGGTACAGTCCTGCCAGTTCATCAGAACAGCAGACCTTAATTTGCACATACTAAAGATGGCTTCCTGAAGTTTTGCATCATTTGCAATAAATCTTGGGTTTGATCATATTTCTTTGCTAATGAGTCTCCTGTCCATACCTAGCCTTTGCTGTTCTTAATGATGTATGCAAACAGGGTTAGAAGGAAGGCAGGTTTAGATACATTTTTTTTCAGATGTTTAATGAACACCTTTTTTTTTATTATTTGCATTTTCCCAAGGAAACTGTTACCGTAATGAGAAAAGTATTGCAAAAAATGTATTTTCAAAAAGTGTTTGACTAACTGGTTCTTTCATTGGTATGCTATGATATAGTACTTAATTTAGTATGATATGATATTGAATTGATATTGATAGGGTTCTTTCATTGGATACTAAGAAAATACCAAATTTCTAAAAGCAAGTGAAGTTTTACTTTTCTTCTTCTAAATACAGTCTTTCACAGCTTTTCTTGGATGTAAGTTGGTATATTAGAAGGCTGGCAGAGATCAACCCTGCAGCTTTGCACAGGAAGACAGCAGTATTGCTTGAAATTTCATATCCCAACACAGTTTAAACTCAAATTATGTCCTTCAGTATTGCATAAGTCCTGTACTACCCCTCTGCAAAGTGAGTTGTCCTCATGGAACAAAGGCAGGTTCGAATTGCATAAATTGGTAAAATAGAATTTTGCCTTTATAAATAATGTCTAGCAGCCTTGATTCACAGTCTGACCTGGTCATCCTACCAAACTGTATGCACAGCTTCCAAGATCATGAGTAGCCAAACCGGGCCGTTCAGGAGGAAGGAGGAATAACAGATTATCTAGACCTATGCACGACTATTATTTCTGTCTGGAAAGGTCATCTTCAGGTATTTTCTCAGTGTTCAGTCCTGAGGTAGCAAAGGTCTTAGGAAGAGCACTCAGAGCCTTTCAGGATAAAGCCATTATTTCCTGTGTGACCATTCTGGGCGTTCCCAAAGTAAATGAATGTGCAACTGTGTTGGCTACTTTTTTCTTCTAATACCTTCCTCTGAAGTTATTTAATTGCAAATCCTCATTGAAAGCCAGAAACACGGACATTATTTCAGTAGACACACCATGTATTATCAAAATTGCTTTGTGTTTCTTCTCAGGTAAAAACAAAAGCTATTGGGGTGGAAATTTACTTGCTCTCACTATTGGTTATCTGAATAATTGTTTGCTGCTCTAAATGAAAACAAATTGATGTTTGCATATAAATAATCATAACCCATTTTCTTGCCAGCAATACATATTCCAATTGGCAGTATATAAAACATCAGTTACTCAGTGGCTCAAAAATTACTGTGCCATTTTAAAATGGTCTATTCTGCAGGATAAAACAGTTTCTAGCAGTATAGGGAAGAGCTTGCAGTCACAGCTTTAAACCCTCCATACTTTTGCAGGACAGGATTCCACAGTATGCTTAGTTTTCCATGAACCTCTGAAATAGATGACACCACAGCACAAATTCATCTCATACAGGGTATGCATTACAACCAGGGGGTACAATGCAGTATGACAGCAGAATGACAGTGCACATACCAGATTACTAAAATCTGTGTAATATCTAGTTCTCAGTGCAGAGAGTTTAAATGAAGCAAAACAGTGGGAAACCTGAAATCAAATACTGTAATTCAGGAGGTGGCATGACATCCGTCCTGATTTCAAAATCAAAAGGTGAAAGGATCAGGTTAGGTCTGTGAAGGCTGTTCTCTTCCCAGGTAGGAAAAGCATCAGTTGAGGACACAGTTTGCCAGACAGTGAACTAGGTGAGAAGGAGCGGAACCAGACCATCTAAAGCATCGTAAAGTATTGTTTAAATTCTTGGCATTTACCAGAAAATACCAGATAGTCCTCATAGGTTTAGCTTGCACTGTTTAGAAGCACTCCTAGGAAAGGTAGGAACCTGATAAAGACTACAGCTTTTCAAGAATCCCCACAAGAAATATCTATTGCTTCATTGTTATGCAATGGAGAAATTTGCCTTGGATTTCAGCCCTAAATCTAATCTCCTATTCAGGTGCCAGAAGTGCAGCATAAGGGCATTTTATGGGTAGCACAGCTCCATAAGTAACTTGTCTCATAGCAGCTGCCCAGTAAATCTCTTTTCTTGACTTTTCCAAGTGTCAAAGTGAACAGTAGTGGCAGGCCCTCCAGTTGTCCCTGTTCCCAGACAGAGAAGACACCCTGAGTTGTTTCTTTCTCTGAGTTGAATGACTATGAGCTGGGATGCATGTGTGCACTAGCAGTGGGAAATAGATGACAGTTCAGTCAAGAGCAGGTGAGGCACGGGTTAACAAAAGGTTGCTGAAAAAACCTATCCTGCCTGCCTGGGGAAAAGTTGCAGATTATGTGTATAAATAAAGGGAAAAGAAGCCACCTTAAAAGAAGAACTAGTTTCCAGACACTAAACTGACATGCAGACCTACTTTTTACATCTCTTTCCTGTCTCAGCCAATCAAGGCCATGCAGCCTTGAAATGCTACTGGACAATCAGTTAGGTGTATCAACAGCCTTTGTAATTGCTGACTGTGTTTCTGCTTTTAATTTGTGAATGTACTAACTGTGTTTCATAATGCCTGCCCCTGATTGAAGGAAATGCCTGAGTGTAACAGGAGCCTGTGGATAAGGTTTGCTCTCCTGTTGTCCTTCACATACTGAGAACAATGCAGAAAATGAGTCATTACTTAGCTGACAATGTAGTAGATCAGAAGTAGCTGATATTTATCTCTGATTAGGAAGGCATCACTATAGTTCTTTTTACCTGAGCAACTTGAAACTTTTTCTTTATTCTGAGAGAAAGGAAGCTCTGCTGTTGTACTGAGTGAAGGATATTTTTAGAGTTACTGAATACTGTAGGATCAGAATTTCCACCTGTCTTTGAAACATGTTGGAGCTTTCCTGTTCTTGTGGGCTAGATTTTCTTGTCTCATTATAGCCCGTCCATCCTACCCTTTATACAGTTCTCATGCGATGTAAGAAATACATGAGGGCATACTGGTATATAGGGCACAAACAATGCTCAACTCTTTGTGTAGGTAGCTAACCTGCCAACTTCCAGGTGGACATTTGGAGGGCTATAAGCCCCTATATGCTTGTGCCTTTAGTGCAGTTATGAGTAAAATGAAATACCAAAACCATCACCTGCTGAAAAAGATCTATATAACAGTACATTTTGCATTTGTGGGGAACCAAGTTGTCAAAGGTGCAAAGCACGGTAAAAATGTATAGATTAAAAGGAAAAAAAGGAAGTAATTCTGCAAAGTGCCTTAGGGTAGGTGAGGTATAGAAATATTTTTAGTAGTTTTAATCAAGCTACAAGGAAAATGATGCAGCATATTCATTCTTGTAGGGTTTATACAGTCAGTACTCATCATCAGTATGGGTTTGTTGGTGCACAACTGAAAATTCAGCTGAAACCGTGAGATCCACTGCCTTTTTTCATACAGCTGACATGAAGAAGATTGGTTACCTTTATCACAAAAATACAAGCTGATCACATATGTGATTTTTTTCTGCAAAGTCATGTGTGGTTCACCAGACTCATGATGAAATCAGAGTTTAGCTTAGCTTAGTTTCACTCTAGTTCTGCTTTGGAATATTAAGGCAACACTGTTCAGTTCACAGGCAGGAAGAGGACACCTTTATGGTCAGCTCCAGAGCAAGAACAGGAGGATCTGCTTGTAGTTTGCCTAGCTTCTTCCCTAAAAATCAGAACAAACCCTCCATTGAGGATGGAAAAAATGGGGGGAAAAGGGAAGGATCTTCTGATGAAGGACCATGAGGAGTAAAAACCCACAAGCAAGCATTATGGTGAATTCATTGCTTGTTCTTTACAGTTGAGAATGCAGAGCAAAAACTGCATCATCACCAGAATGCCCTTCAACTCTTTACTGATGGCAACACTGCTGCTGCTGTGACTCATTCTCGACTTCTCATTGTCTCATGGTTATTAAATGTATGGGGACAGTGGCTGGCAGCAGCCCAGCACTGGAAATCTTTGTCCCAGCTGCAATTTGGGAGCAGCCCGTGGGTCAGCATGCTCAGAGAGGCACTGAAAGTAGGATCCATCCTGAGGCCAATACCATAACTCTGCTGTCACAGATCACTACTATTATTACAGCAGATCCTGTAGAAGTGCCCCAAATCCCCACACAATAACAAGAACCTGTTTTCTGAATGCATATTACAGTGCAGTCAATTCCTGTAGGAGATGCAGTAGTTTAATGTGAAAATTTCCTCATTCAATCTTTGCTTGTTCTTTCTGAACCACTGGAGCTGCTCTTCACTGCAGAGTGGTCCTACTGTGCCCTTTCCTGATGTAAATCACATTACACCCAGCTAGGACTCCCCTGCCTGTTTGCTTGCCAAATTGACAGGAAGGCTCACACTTAATTTACAGGTATCTGCATTTGCTGACTTGTCCTATAAAGCATGTTGACTGGCTGTTTTACTAATTGAGAGTGCAAGAAAATGAGAAAGAGGCAGAGACAGGAATGAGCAAGCAGCATAAACTGAGAAAATCCAGTCACTGACTTTCTGGAAACTTGTGGTAATTTACGTGTGATGACTCTGAAATGCCTGACTGTTTGATAGAAATTGGCTAAAGGATTCAGAGCTGCCAGTGGGGAGGGAGAGGATGCCAGGCAAGCAAAAAGGCAGTGTGGTTATATAGGTCTCGTTTCCTTGGTGAAAGCAGCAGGGAACAAAACAGCATTAAAATAAAAACTAAAAAAAAAGTAGTCATGGAGATTTTTCCTCAGAAAACTTTGGCCCTTTCCAGCTACTTTAGAAAACAGTCCATCGCTGGTCACAAGACCCATGTGCCACCTATATCCCACATAACTTTATTTGAGGAGTAAGTGTAACTCAAGAGGGATGGATTGTTATTGTTTAGGCTTTCTGCTCAGGCAAGCATTTTATTCTAGTTGAGCAACACTTGGTAACAGGTTGAACACACAGGATATCCCTCACTTGTCACTAGAAGTAAGAACAAATTGCAGATACAGAAATCAGTTTTCAGAGAGCTTGATGATGTTGGGATGCCTGCTGCTGCTTTGGTCTGTTTCTACTTGTTACAGAAAGGATGGGGTTGCCAGAGCAATGTGCCTTACCAGGGTGTGCTAGATCCACCTAGCAGTTGTCATTAGACGATTACCTAGAGAAAGAGATCATTTTCTCAAAGACAGAATCAGCTCAAAAATTACAACAACCTAGAAAATGAATTCTTGCAGCTACTTTATGTTAGCAGATATGTAATGCTGAAGGAGATCAATAATGTATTTTATTATAGGAATTCTGATAAAAGAAGTATTGTGCTGTTTTTAAATATTACTGCTTAGACATTGTCCAAATGGAATGTATTTTGGTTTTGATGAATAAAATGTAGTGTCAGCTGAAGTGAAAGACAAAAATTTAAGCTTCTTAATCTCATCAAAAGCAAAGCCATTTCTGAGCCAAAATGTTCCCATTTGAAACATTTTGTTATTCTGATTTATTGAATGACTTCTCTTATCTGGAAACTTTAACAACATTAAAAATTCACTGATGTATTCATAAATCAGTTGAATTTTGAAGAAATTACTTAGCTTTCATTTGTTTGGGACACATTGTAGCTGCATTTCGCTAGGCAGCTTTCCAGGGAAACAGGACAGAAATTCTTCAAAATGCATCCCATTTTTACCAGTGAAAGTCTTGACCAGGGCTTGTGACCCACTGCCTCTTGTAACAATGAGCTACTTGAAGGAGATATTCCAGATGGGCATTGCTTTTTTTCCCCCCTCTCATGCAAATGCCAGCTAAACACCAGCCTCAAACACAGGAAAGATGATAAAAGAGAGTTGGTTATAGAGGATGTGGACATACTGAGGTAAACAGCATGCCAGTTTAATTAGTGCATATCAGTAGCTGACTGCATACCTAAATGTTTTCACTTACAGCCAAAAACAATTATCTATGGAACTGGTCAAAGTGTATATTAACACAGATGCACTATCTGACTATGAACCAAGCAAAATATTTATTTTCTACTGCTGCCTTCTTTTCAACCTGCAAATATTAATTCGTCGTTTCTATGTTTCACCCAATGCACCATATGAAGACATTCAGAACTCACCTTGACAAGGCTCTGAGCAACCTTATCTAAGCTGGCCCTGATTTCAGTGGTCAGTTGGACCTCCAAAAGTCCCTCTGATCTATATTATCATACAGTTTTTTAAGTTTGTATGTTTTGTTTTTGGTTTTTTTTTTAATAAATACCAACCAGGTGCATATGTAGCAGCAGAAAAGGAATAGAAATAACTTCTCTGTCCCATTACAGGGCTAATGATGGATGATGGCACTAGGCATATACTCCTAAAGCATGACAGCTGACTTTAGGGCAGGCACGTGTTAGCAGGTAGAAGTTCTGAAGAGGGAGTGGGTGCAAAATGCGCTGCTGAGAAGTAATGCTTTTGCAGATGCTTTCGTTCACATTGGGAGACAGTGTCTCTACCAGCACTCTACTGAGTAATGGGGAGGCGCTGATATTAGCACCTTTTCACTGGCCATGCCAAAGCTTTCCTTCCTCTGGGTCTCCATTTAACTGGCCAAGTGCGAACAGAAAGCTTCACCCAGAAAAAAACACTCTACGTTCTTTCATTTTCACGACAGCTGACATGTGGTGGTTTTTTTCTGGGGGGAAGGGATAAAAAAACTAGTGATCTCATATATATATTGAGGCATATGTAACTTTCTGGAAAGAGTTATTGTGGGGCTGGAAATAGTTCCAGCCAGTGAGGCCTTTCAAAGCCAAACAGCCCTCTTAGAAAGCGCTGCCAGAACCTTGTGCCACGGCCAGAGTGACCTGACAGGGGGTCTGGGTGGCCCTTTCCTGGGAGCACCCGGAGATCCCTGAGCCCTCACTGCCCTGGCAGTGACGGGAGGTGTGGGTGTGCTCTGGGGCCCAGCGGTGGAAGGTGGCGGCTATGGAGGGTCTCCTCATCTCCACCTTCTGCTGCCCCATCGAGGACCCCTGTCCTGCTGCCTCCCCGGGAGGGACTCCTGCTCCTGGCCTGGGCCGCCTGGAGCAGTCCTGCAGGCCAGGCCATGGAGGAGCTTCCCTGGAGGCACCTTGGCAGTTCATGGGGCTCCTGGCTTCCCCTGCCATCCCTGTCCCCAGGTCCCAACAAGGAGCTGGAGGAGGCGGCAGGTCCCTCCACTCTGGGCCAGGGCAGGGACTGCTCAACCAGGGGCCCCAGCAGCCCCTGAAGAAGAGGCCTGGCAGCCCCCGGGCCCCACAAGAGGCCGCCCCGTCAGCAGCTTGAGGAGGGCACCCCACTTTGAAACAACTCAAATAAATGATGCATTCATCATCTAAGAAACTCTCCCAAATAGTGGATACACCTCGAATTTGTTCTTTCAGAGAGTGTTTGAAGGAAAGCTGATAACCTGGTGTGCTTACAGTTGGTGATGAATTTGGTGGAATAGGATTTTTTCCTCTCATGGAAGGAACAGCTCTGAGAAACAGACGAGTTATACCTGTCCTTCTCACTCCCAAACACCAACAGCAGTTGGCAGAAGGCACAACGCCAGGACCAGTAGGATAAATAGTACTTCTGTAACTTTTTATTCAGCATGGTTGAAATTAAATATGTTTACATGACTTTTTGCTACTTGAAGTTTTCATGGCAAGAATCTGCTTATCCCTTGCCTCACTTTGTTTGGGCCTTTCCAAAGCACATATAAAGCATGAGGAGAGATGTTGTGTTTTTTTGTCTTGTGCACAGACCTGGACACACTTTATCAAGGTATAAATGACTATGCAAGGTAGAGGAGAAGCTAACTGCCTATGTAGTTATTCACAGAAAGGACTGTATTTCCTACTTGTTTCTCTTGAGAAAATGAATGATGCATGAAATCATAAGAAATAGTCTCTGGGTTAAGCCCTTTCCTAGCCCTCCTCATTCATCCTTCTAAAGGATTTCTGATCCAGTCCAGCACAGACTCAGAATTTTTACTTTTTACGAAAGGAACCGTTTTTTTAATTTCTTACAACTTGCAGTGTCATCATCACCATTAGATTGTCCCCTCTTTCCATCTGAAATTACAGGCTAGCTTAAATCAGATTTCTGATTTTTTTTTAATGTAACATATATTTTACTTCCAAAGGTAATGTAACAGCGCATTTTCAATGACTTTATATGAAATATGAGTGCAGCGTTTGGCCACTGCATTCGTTTTTCTCTTTTTGCTTTCACACAGTCATCGCAGGTAGCATACTATGACATCATTGTCTGGAGTAACAATACTTCCTTTTTTTGTTTTGTTTTAGTATTTTGAGCCAAACTCCCATGCATCTATTTCCTATCAGATTCAGCTGATTTAACGTACTGAGCACAGACGAAAAACAACTAATGAATTTCCTGTACCATTGGTTATAAAGAGCATCCAATAACAATCCTTAATGTCCACTCACAAATTTGCTTCCTCTTTCATGACATGAAAGATTTCTTTGCAAGTGCCTTTGCCTTATCTCAGGCTTGAAGCCATTTATCATCAAGAACTATGGCTTCTTTAATCAGCCAAACCTAATAGCCATTGGCTCTGTTACAAGCATTAGGTATATACCTTCCATCTTAAAGTGCTTGTCTTAACATTCTCTAATTAGGCAGAAAGAAAAGACAATTTCTGTAATGAAAGGGAGACTATATGAGAGATTTTAAACTCACATTGAAAAAAAAGTAATTTATCCAGCAGAACGAGAGAATATTCCTGACCTTGAATACCTTTGGGACTTGCTTTCATACTGTTTATCCGAATAGACCTGAGGGAGCATCTTTACAAATCTAATAGTTTTATTTATTGTTAAGGCAGGTGTGTCCAACGTCAGGGACCCCTTGTGCTGGTTTCTCTAAAAATAGTTGTAAGAGACTGCTTGGCAGAGATTACTACCTGAGTAGGCAATGGGAGAAAGTGTGGGAAGAAGGACACGTTATGATTATTGCTCTTGTTTTACAAACAAGGGACCAAAACCCAAGGAGGGCTGTGCTGACCCTTTGCAGTGTAATAATCACACTGGGAATAGAGTAAGCTGTCAGGCAAGTGGTCTGGTTCCCTGCTTCTGTGACCAGGGCCCATTCCCTTGAAGGATAACGCCAGGAACCTGTAAACTCACTGTTGAAATAAGGATGCTGGTGCTTCAGAAAATGCACACTGCAGGCAGGGCTGTAAATACTTCGTTTATGCTGCTTCTTGCTTTTCTGGGAGCTAATGGCAACGTAAAATGTTTCAATACAGGCTAATGAGCTCTTTCCCCCCGAAAGATTTCACTAAAGAGCTTGCCCACCCCCAGGCCTGGCCATACGTACAGGAGGTGTCATGGTCCCACATGTGCACGGTTGTGCTTGGTTATGCCAGACCTTGCCAGTCTGGTTGGACTGGAACTACAATGGCCTCTCTGGACTCTCCTAGCTCAGGCAGGATCTTAGCTGAAAGCAGAGCTTGATGGAGAAGAAGAAAAAAAGAGGGCTAGAGAGGAAATGTCCTCACCCTTTGACTGATGGTGTGTGCCCATTCACATTAGCCTGACCACTTCCAGCTCTTCTCTGAAGAATTACACCACATGGGAAGGAAGCATGAGTAGGTGGAAGTCCTGCTGCATAGGTTGTATATGGGGTACAGTTTATGCCTTTAGTTTTTCTTCAGCCAGTTCATTTCTAGTTAACCTAAATAAACAATCATCTTTGAATGAAGAGCGATTTGGGAGTGGGGAAGCACAGTCTAATCATTGTTCTTACGAAGATAAGACTCAATATATTTCTGGACTAAAATATAAAGAAGTATTGTGTCCTCTTTCACTGTGCAGTGTTCCTATTTTTGTTGAGCAGGAATTTCCTTATGCATTGAACTTGCTTCCATACTATCCACTGCTTCTGTTTTCTTATTTTTAAAATTTTTCTAGGTCAGTTTTCCCAAGATTTTCCAGCTTATGAAGATTCTTCACATTCACAGAGGTTGGGTACCCAATTCTTATCTACCAGGATCACCCATTATTGCAAGAATGAAAGTGTCATCAAATTTTCCTGTAAGATGGGGTCAGGTGTATATGGTTTGTCATTATGTATGTGTGTGTACGTATGTTTATCCAATGAAGATACTAAGGAAATGTACTCAGTTGGTAGCTCTGTCAACACAGAACACTTTCATATTTAATCACATATTGTCATTACACCGTATTACTATTTCTGAGACATACGCAGATATGACCTTTATTATTCAAATTTCTGCTTAATGTATTTTAACATTGCTGTGCTTTTGATTCATGTAAAATAGTTTTTTTCTAAAATTAGACTACTTAATAACAATAATGAATGTGAGGTTTAATCTGTATGCAGCCCTGTCCTCTTACTCCCATAATGTACTAAATTGGGATCTTTTCATGCATTGTAATTTGGGAAGCTGTTCCTGAGCAATTGCACATACAGTTAAGCTAATCTTTCTTCCTCAGGATGGGAGATTCCTTCCTGATGCAAAACTAGGGACTATGATTTCCTTTTCCAGGATACTTGACTTTGACCGATAGCAGCTAACCTATTCCTTAAAATGTCCCCTGAAGCTGATGCTGCCAAGCCCAGGGCTATGTGACCTGCCCTCCTCAGGCAGAGCATCCTGTGCGTAAAACTATTGTGTCCCAGGGCGTGTGTGCGTGGCGGTCTCTGTGGGTGCGTGTACGGCTGCATACAGAGAGAGCAAACCTCTTTCATCAAGGTTTCTGCAAACTTCCAGCTGAAACAGCAAGCAGAATACAAACATGGAACTAAAGTCAAGGCAAGAAAGCAGAAAAAAAAGTGTTTGGCCAGAATGTAGATTAAGAAAAAAACACTTTTTTACTGACACTAGCAAGAAAAACACATTGACATAATTCACTTGAAGGGGAAATGGCATGTTCTTCTAATCTATCAATGACCTTTCTGAGTCAGTTCCTTGTTGTGAGCTGTTACATGGTCATTTACACCTGTGCAGAGTACAAGTCTAGAAAACAACTTTCTTCCTTTTGCCCCTATGTTAATGCTTCCCCTTTAGTTTCTGCTCATTCTGCAGCAGCAACCATGCAGAATTGGCCTTCCCAGACGTGAGTACCAGGTCGCTTCAGTATCACGCCCTCTATTCTCACTTTGATATAGGGTAACAAGTTTGCATTAATGCCATCTCAGTTGCTTTAAGAAGGGATCAATTTAAGACCATGTCCCACCCCGGGTCACTTCCTCCCAGGCTCCCAGTCCCCAACCAGCCAGTCCCTCCCTCCATTCAGTCACCTCATACTGCTGTCATTTTTCTCTCTCCTGCCAGTCCCCTTTTTCTGCCAGGTCTGCCTGGCATTCCTTGTCCAGCATCAACCAGTCTCTGATTTCAGTGCTCTGCTGTCTCACAGCCCCTTAATTTCTGGCTCCCCATCCCCTCTCCAGCTGATTCCAGTCTCTACAACAAGAAAGCCCCTGTCCTGATCCAAGCTGCTCCAGCATCCCACCAGCTGGTGTGGCATTTCTTCTCTTTGATGTAACGATGCACTCCTGGGCATCTGCAGGGAAAGCATAGGAGACACTTTCCTCCACCTCCAAAACAGCCTCTGCCACCACCCTGGCTCCTCGGGGACAGACCCAGGAAGGGTGCAGAAAATTCAACTGCTTCAGGCTGTAGCCGTGGGCTGTGGCATGCACAGTACACAGGAGCTCCTCTGAGAAATGGCTATCCTGCCCTAAAAAGTCTCTGTGGAGCACACGTGAGCTGTCTTCTCCTGAGGGCTTGTAGCTTACACTCACCATGTGATTTAAATGACCAACTACTCCTGTCCACTTCTGAATAGCAGATGTTTACTGTAACCAGATGTCACCAAAACGATTAGTTCGTTCTTTTGTAACTAAGCAACATAGAGATAGGAGCGGGATAGACAATACTTTAATGTGGTGTTTGTACACCTATGGCTAAGGATATGCTACTATGCCCACAGACAATTGGACAAGGAGTAGTACGGACATGCTGCTGTGTTCCCAGTACAGCCCCAGCCCATCTTGACAACGAGTCGAGGGTGGTTAGAATAACTGGTTTGTGTTAAGGGTGCCAAATCATTGTTAGGGACCATGCACCATGAAGAAGGGAAGCAAGTTCCATAAGCAAGGTGGGATTGTGCATGCCCAGAAGAAGGGGTCAACTAAAGGACACACCTGTACGACCACCGAGGACCACCAGAGACCCCCACGGAAGCCCCTCGGAGATCAAGGATGCATGCGCAATGACCACGCAAATATGATAATTAGTTCTGGGAAATAGAATGAATATGTATGATCATTCCAGGAAATTTGATGCATATGTGTGTAATTGGACAATATAAGTTTCAGCTGATGTAACCTGTGGTATGCACGCTAGGTGGAACAATCCCCCGGTTCATCCGGTGCCATAATAAAGAATGCCTGCTTCTTAATACTACATTGGTGTTAAGGAGTTTGATTCCCGATTTCGGTGACATTACCATGTAGCATACTGGGGCCAGCCCAGGAGTTACTCACAGGATTAATATCTCTGAGCACAGAAGAAATCACAGCAAGTAGCAAGCTGTGTTCCGACTTGTCACAACCATGAGGGGAGGAAGGAGTTAAAATGTAAAAATTACCTTGTAGCAAATTATTTACTGTGATACTCTCTGATTATTGACTTAGTTCTAGCAAAGGCAGAGGGCCAGACTCTCAGGTGATGTAAATCACCCTAATCCTATCGAGGTCAAGTCATATGTTTTAAAACCAAATGGGACTTCTACATCATGTAATTTGACCTACCAAGACATAGGACAGGAAATTTCATTCATTCATCCCTTTACTGAATTTAATAGTAAATATTTGTCAGAGGTGACATTAATGGGGTGTTGGGCTTGATATGTTTTTTGACTGTTTCAAAAATATTTTGTAACCCTGTCATTATGGAGCAAATGTGTATATATATCTACATATGCTTGTGTGTGTATACATTCACTGTAGACATGTGGTGAGTTCTTTCATGTTATGCTTATTTAATCAAGCTCCTAGAAGAGGAACTTTTCAACTGATTTTCAGCTGAGGTATACCAGTATGGCTGAGTGACATTCACATCTCCCACACTTTTTTTAACAGGGCCCTAATGTTTCCCAGTGTCTCTAGCTAAACGCACTCAAACCCCAGTGGCGCAGAGAGTTTTCTCCAGACTGCTCTCCTTGGCAGCAGCAGGGAAACACACTCTAGGTGGCTGATGCATCTGTGAGTACAACTGGAGAATCTGGCAGTGTCCCACAGAGCAATGCAGAAGAGAGGAGGCCGCACATCCCCAAGACAGCACGTCATCAAAAGTATAAGTGATATTTAGTGCTTCTCAGATGTCAAATGTTTGTTCCTCTCTGGGTCAGAATCATGGTAGCTGCAAAGAGTTTGGATACAGGCATAGACCTGATGTGTTGGCTTCTCTCAGCCCTGAGAAACAGCATCTGAGGCAATGTGCATAGCTAAAGGAAAAGGGGCATAGAACTGCTCATCTTGCAGAGAGTAGGTTTGATAACCAAGAGAAAAAAGGGCAGTAGGTGACTTCTATTGAAAACAAGGAAATACACTTAAACCAAGGACAGAAATTTGGTATTTTCCTGTGCATGAATGACGTTCTGTGAATTCTCTTGTGTTTCCTATGCTGTCTACGTGTCTACATATCTGCGTGTGGTTGCTAATTAGTTTATATGACAGAACACAATATAATTAAAGTATTTTATATTAAATCTCACCATTAAAAATTGCTACAGCTGATAACCTGTTTTCATAGTTTAGATTAATGGTGACATCTAATTGAGCTGTAACTGAGCTACAGCTGGCTATCCATGCATCATTATGGGAGTGCCCAGAGTCACAGAGGAGACTGATAGAGATCAGCCTGCCGTGCCTGTCCTTAGTGCCTTGTGTAACTTGGGACAATAAAATCAATCATATGCAATTAGGCATTAATTTCATTATTGGAAAGACACTGTAAAGCAAAAGATGTCCCTTGTGCTCCTGGTTAACACGTACGTAGTAAGCACAAATATGGCAGATAATTTTCACTAGGCAAATGTTTTCCTAGTGTGAAAATCCTGTTAAATATCTTAACAATTTTTAAAGGGTAATTGCTTTAAAAAAAAACCCTGGTAAATAGATTGTGATTCTTCATTTATGCACCCTAACAATGGTCCAGTACAAGTGAAAAAATGTTACCTATCAATTTGACTAAATATTCTCCCACTGTTGCTTTTTCCTCATTCAAATACATCTTCTAAATTGCCACTTGTTTGTTGTAACGCTTATAAAGATGCCATTTTACCAACACTGGTTTTTGTTCTGTGACACTAGCCTCTCCTTAGTGACCATGTAATCTTGTTTTTGTTTTCACTCTTGCTCTGCTGCTCCTAGCTTCTTCCTGCTATGTGTATGGAGGAGACAGGGGAGGAGGAAGGGATTTCTGTTCTTTTGTTTTACCCTTCATTGAGTCTGGTGAGGTTCAAATTGGTCCCTATTCTGCAACTTCAGCCCAGATGCCTGACACCTGCCCTGCTGCCCTCAGTGATCATATTAACTGGTACTTTGTGGATTTTAGATTGCAGTCCCTTGAGAAAAAGACTCTGTCTTTGTTGTACTGCAAAGTGCCTAGTACATGTATGAGAAGAGTCAGTAACCATAATAATAAAACTCCACCGACAAAAATTTGCAGAGCTAAAAGCTTTTGAACTTCTCAGAGTATTTTTTTCACTTTGATTTTACAAATATCTTTTCCTCTAATTTTTTCTGTAATTATTGTCTTGATTTCTAACCTATCCTGAAGCCTGTATATAGCATAAAAGTAAAAGCTTTGGACAAAGTCTGTGAGAAGAGCCATCCCTCCTTAATGCATAAGTCAGGCTTTTTAAGGTTGAAACTCATGAAATTAGTTTCATGAGGGTGTCACTCATTTAGTTCTTGGCTTCCTCAAACAAACCATGCCCAACAGCATAATATGAATTTGGATTTTGATCAAGGGATTTTGGTGACAATATAAGCCACAAGAACAAAGCTGGTATAGTTTCAACTAAAATCCACAGCTAAATAAGAAAGACACACAGACATTCTAATGATGCACTCTAGGTGTAGTCTATTTATATGGCTCAGAGAAGATATAAAAGAAAAACAAAATCAGCAGAGACAAATATTTACATTTGGAAAACGTTGTGCGAGTTATATCACATGCCTTCTTCCTTTGTGGTATCATGTCGCTGAAACCTCCCAGCAATGCTTTGAACATGTAAAGATAATTGCAAATTTGTGTAGCTTTGAACATGTAAGGATAATTGCAAATTTGTGTAGCTTTTCTCAAGATTTTGGTTAAAACTTGATAGTTCCTATCAGAATCACGCAGAGTGGATATTTATAGCATTTTAGCTCCTGCTGTATGCTTCCTTTCATACTTGAAAGCATCACATAATCTTGTTTAGCAGTCACAGATTAAATAGCTTAGAATATCTTAACTTTTAATTTTTCCATAAGAGCTTTTGTATTTCATTACTTTTTGCTATCCTTTACGTGTGCCATTAATAGAATTGCTACACCTCAATTAACAATTACCAGTTAGCAGTAGCAAGATCGCTTCTGTCACCCATTTCTTTTTAGTCGTTTTGTTTGTTTATTTGATTATCTGTTAGAAAATCAGAGATTTCACTGCAGTTGACATTCTCAGTGACACAGATGCAGTCTCCTTCAAATAACTGAACAAACTGGGTTTGCATTGGCTCATAAGATATGGGTTAGCTAAGAGCTAAAAGTAGAAAGGCTGCTTTGAGATTAGGTTCTCCTCTCAGTAATGTCCTCCACAGCTTTTAGGATTTTTATTCTAGGCCACCTTCTGACCATCATTTCAGGTTGAAAGAAAAGACTGCAGAAGGGCATATAGATTGCTTAGCTTCATAAATTGTTCTGGGCTTCAGTTCCCAATGTTAAATGGGAATATTGTACTCCCCTGATACGTCTATTTTTTTTTCCCATATTAGTAACGCACTGCTACGTAACGAAGATGTCATGAGGGTGAATGAAAGATAACAAAACAGTGCCTCAAAATACATAATAATAATGAATAATGCCATTACTCCCTACTCTACCTCTACTTCTTTCTTCAGGATAAGGTCTTAAATAGGGGTCTAGCCTTATAGTGTAGTGCTCACATGAATCTCAGAATATACATAGCAGTAACAAGTGCTGGCTTGATGGTTTACATTTTGGAAGCAGCAATCACTCTGTTACAGTGAGATGTCTAAGTGACATCACTGAAACCATGACTCACTTCCCACAGAAAACAGAGCAAGAAGTCATTCGTTCTTCATACTTCTTTGGTCAGGTCACAAAGAGGAAAAGTAGCTGGTGTCCTGTTTTGGAGATGACGCAGTAGCAGGATAAGTCTCTGCTCGTCCCAGGAGATGCTGCCACAGTCCATTGTGATCAGGAAGAAGTGTAAGATGGTACAGAGGGGTTGAGCCATAGACACCAGTGAAGATCAGTGTAAGATGGAAGAGAGAACGGTTCAGTGGGATGGGCAAAATTTTGGGGCTGTTTGGCTGGTCATGTAGGTGAGGCATGGTGGAGGTCTTCAAGAGTAATTCTGCCCTCCCTCCCTCTCCCATCTGAAAAACCTGATAAAACCATATACAGTCTTACTTTCAAATTTCCTCATGATTATTATTATGATACTAAGCTAAGGTTCTCCAAGCAGCAGGGACCTGGGTGTGTTTTCTTCTCTTATAGTTCCATGTGTTTGATATTCTTTTTTTCCTTCTGTTCCTCATGCTAGAGCAGCCAATCCAAGCATTCCCAAGGATGTTTTGCTGCAGTTCAGCAGTGGAAATTGCTGTCCGTCCATTTGTGATCCAGGCTTTAGATCACAAAATGGATAGACACTGTATGCTCTTTGTTTTACCACAATCTCTCTTTACACCATGTAGGGATTTTCCCTTTTAAATGGCACAAGGTACTCCACATTCCTCTTTAAACATTTGTCTACTCAGGAACAATATTTTTACAGGCTCTTACAAGGTAGAAAGCAAAGATAAATGCTTGAGAGCTTGTTTTGAGGAGTAAGCTTTGGCAGCTGCCTGTGAAATGAACTACATTCCCTTCCCCCTCTCCAGCTGATGTACAGCATCATGGATGGTGGTCTGACAGCGTAAACAGGGACAGAAATTTCTCATTCACTGTCTCATAGTTAGAGAGTAATTTTGCCTCTGCCTGCGCCGCAGTGTGCTATGGAAATGCAGAGCTACTACAAGGGATGATGGACAGTCCCGCTGTGCGTAACTAACAGGTGCCACACAGATAGATTTCACTGGCCAAGCTGGACGTGTCTCTGCAGAGGGTCTCCTCGCGAGCTGTCATGCAGTCTCTGCTCCTTCCGTCTGGCTTTATAAATCCACAGGCACATATGTAGGTTGTGGGGAGGAAAAGAAAGGTGACATCAAACAATCTTCCATATAAATCACCTCTTTCAAGTAGGTCCGCACAACTCGGTTTCTGGTGTCGTTTATGGTGGTGAAAAGCTGGACTTCTGCTATTTACCTCTCTGGAGTTATAACTGGATTTACACAGGTGTGACCAAAAGCCACGTTTGCTTTCTATAGAAATCTGCATATTTTAAAGTGGTAAATCTGCAAATCTGCATATCTTTCTTGATAAAGTGCTGCAAACCATGGGCACAAAGCTGGCAGTGTGCCTTAGCTGCAAACACAAAAGACAGGAAAGAATGGTGACAAGTTTAGAAATTATTTTTTTGTCCATATTTGAGAGTCAAATGGGTTCCTACTTCTTGAACTGTAAAGCCATAAAAAAATGAGTAAGACTCAGCATTTCCTTAGGTTTATAGCACACAGAGATGAGGGAGGGAAAAAAAGGAAACAGTTTTATTTCTTTTCTGTTTTACAGCCAGTCTGAATCCTCTCTGTGAAAAATGCTCCACTTTTTCTGACCTTTCCCACCATGAATTTAAAAAATGTCGCCTCTCTGCTCAGTCTTGGATTTATAGCAGAACGTCTAATGCCTGGGTAGTGCATACACAATTAAAAAAATAAGAATCACTGTTAGTAATCCGTGTAATACCATGTGGGTGAATTTGGGTGAGCATGAAAGCTCCAGTGAACTGTTCACCTCCACAGTAAATGTAGCAAACAATCCCCTCTAAGTTCACAAACAGAATGCTGTTTTCCCATGAAGAAAAACTCTTTATCATGCAGCCTGAATGTGCCCATTAGGATGGCAAAGGAGTGTGGGTCTAAAGAGAAAACTTTTTGCTGACAGCTGTGGGAGAGGGATTCTGCAGTCCCATGGTGGAGCAGGGTCCTCTCAGCCCCGAGCTCTGGATCCTCAGTGCTCCCAAGGACTGTATCCTTTTAGCCAGAGTCAGCTCTCAGCTACCTGGCTCTGAAGCCAAATAATTTTGGATTTTAAAGCCTGTTGAGTTGTTTCAATTTGCGTCAGTGAGCCTGAGATCAGAACCTGGCCTATTGTGGACGGTCTGTCTGAAAGACTCATTACTTTTCCCTCTCAGCTTCGCGGCAGCATCTGGACTATTGATAACAATCTTGGAGCCAGAAGCTGTGAAACGCATCATGAAAACCGAGCTGAGAGTGCCTGAGTGAAATGCAGCAGCACAGTCATTAAGGACTGGTTTTGAAACTAGGGCCTCAACCATCCCACCTGTTTGCCTGCATAAACACACACCATCAGATGGATCGAGGCTAGAGGCCGGCTTTAACATGCCTTAAAGCATGAAGAGTTATGCCTAATTACAATTTTAACCTATCTAATGTAGCTGTGGATGGTCTAATTATCTGTATAAATGTTTAGTTACTTTTTGAATCCTACTAAGCCACTGGCCTCAGTGAGACTGGTAGCGATGATTCACAAAGGTTACAAGTCGCAATTAGATAGCAGTAGGGCATACTCTGGACAAGAGTGCCACCCAGCACCAAGTAACTCTGTTAGTGAGCCAGCAGGGAATTTAAGTTTTTACTACCAGAGATGATAAAGGTCTTGCTTCGTAATCCTTCTGAGTGTTTTAGCCATGGAGCATTATCTACCACAATTTCTGTATACAGTGGGAACTGTCAAGTTGCTCTGTTTTTGAAAGGTTTTCCATTGCTAGGGTTTATTGGGTGAGAAAGGGCATGTTTTTGGTTTTCCCTTCTAAAGGAGTAGGGGAGAAAGGGGAGAAATGTCCCTGGATTCCTTGCTTAGAGCCACCTTGGCCACCTACTGATGGGAAAGGTGTGATGATGCCCAGATATAAAGCGCAAATGAGTGGCATGTTTGCAAAATTAAAAAGAAACTTAATCTAAAGCACAAAGAATGGATATAATCTTTGCTTGACTAATGCCACATTGCACAGCTGTCACTACCAAAGGGACATGGAAGCTACCCTGATGGACAACAGGACTCCTACAGGGGCAGCACAGGAGGACTCCCAGACTGCTGAAAGCTGGCATTGCTGCCCTTAGGAAGTCCCTGTTGCCTGACCCATTCAAGATGGTCCAGGTTTGCCTCGGGCAGGCGGTGCAGGGCTGGATCAGAGTGCTTTGTGCAATTTAACCTGGTGAGCAATGCACAGGGGGCTGTTACAACTGCTGTCCCTTGCACCAACACACCCAGCTCAGCAGGAGAGGGAAAAAAGCAGATGTGTTTTTAGAAACACTGTCATCATCTGGTTGATGACTGTCCACCAAAGCCTGGATTCAGAGAAGTGGATATCATGAAACAGACTCAGGTCATATGGGGCTTGGGCTTGTTACAGCTGTCTGCCTTTTAGTTCTGAGATGCTGGAACTCGCCAGGTGGGTACGAGCTCACCGAGCAGGCAGCAACACAGCTGCCCTCCCAGGACTGATTCTCCTTACATTTCTCTCTACCAGCAGTCTGCTGATTAAAACCACATTCATAGCATGGCATGGCACGTCACAGAAAGCTTCATATAGAAAGAAAGCAAATCATGCTTGAAAGCCTGTGTCTGAGCTGCCTTGTGTCTTCTTTGCTGTGCTCTCGCATAAGCCAGGATTTCAAGAAACTCTGTTACGTAAAATGAAGCAACTGCATTTCCCTCGCTTTGTGACCAAAACAATAACAATAGTAGCCGAGGAAAAGCTTGTGAGAAATAAGCATTAGCACTGTGAACAGATATTTCTGTGGAATACCTTTATCTTCTCCTAACTAACTACCCTTTTTGAGCACTTGGACAGCCATTGCTGTCAATGCTGTTGCAGAAGAGCTTGGCTCTAGGGGCAGCCTGCTTTAGCTGCTGCTTGCCATTGTTTCTAAGCCTCCTGCTGTTTTTCTAAGCCTCAGTGCAGGCCAATAGTACATTTGTTTCACTTCAAATTCTTGCACAACAAATACAAAAAAGAAGCCCAGTTCTTGCACTCAAGGGAATGAAGGGCTGGGTATAAAAGGTCACAGGCTGAGGGCTGCTGCTCTGCAGATTAATGTTCACGTTTGCTTTGCCTGTGCATTGTCATTTCTACAGAAATAGACCGCTCACTTCTTCTGGGGCTCGCTGCCTGAACCAGTGAATAGTTCCCTTTGCAAAGCAGAGGGCTGCTCCCCCCAAGCCTGCACGGCCACATTGTGTGCGTGTTGGAGAGAGCTGCAGCATACACTACATTGCTGGAGATGGTACTGCAGTTAGCCATCATCCTTCGCTGGGGACAGTCCAGCTGGAGGTATCGTATCCCAGCAAAGGCTGTGGGACAGGAATAGGGAGAAACAGGTAACTCAAATGTGCTGAGAATCCCTGCAGGAGCTGGAGAGAGGAGAGCAAGCTGTGGCTCTGTGTACACCTTCTGCTTGGTCTCCTGAAAGCTTGCTGCTGCACTGATGTTTCCATGTTCTCCTGTCCTTTTGTGAGAACACTGGCCTGCGGCTGTGGGCTGTATACAGAGTGTGTCCTTGGGGTGGGAAGCTCCCTTCTCCTTCCCCTCCACTCTGATACACAGCAGTTGGATCCACTCCTGTTTCACACAGGTCATTGCCTTCCAAACGTGAAAAACATTAAACGTGGAGAGTGTGACCTGGGTGCTGGTGCCCTTCAGAGTGAGGGGAACTCTGGAGGTCAAGACGAAAGCAGCAGGAGAATGCAGTCACCAGCTTACCTCGTTAATTCATCTTTCATCATTTTAGTTTAGCGACGGGCACATTAGGCACAGTGACTTTGTTCTCATGACATTTCGTCATGAGAATCAGTGCAGCCTCGGACAAGATGAGTGGAAAATCACTTTAGGAGTCACTGATGAACTAACTTATTCAAAATATTCTCTTGTTCAGGACTCAGAAACATTCTCCCTGCAAATCTGTTTCAGAATCTAGCTAAAGAGCAAAGACTCTGATGATAATTAGACCTCTGACAATTGTGGTGGGCTGAAGAACAGACCTGTTTTATTAGTCTTGCATGCAGTTTTACCAGCCCATTATTTTGCTCTGTTTTTTAATCATCTTGCCTGACGGTTTGTGTCAGTTGTACCTTGTCACTTGTCCCTCTGTCTCTTGACCTGCTGAAATGAAACACAGAACACTAGTAACATATTAAAAAAAAATGAAATGGTGAAACATTAGGCATTGCTGAAGATTTAATGGGGAAAACTTTCATAAAATGTCATTCAACACATTCAAAACTATATTAAACACTTTCTGTACTAGAGAGTCAAACAACTACAAACTTCAGGATTCCTTATGAAAAATCAGCCTCCTTCTTATTCCTTCTTCCAAAAATGGGTACAACAATATAGATTTTGGTGGAGGAAGTGGGTTGCTTTAGAGGCTTGGTTTTTTACCAACTTGGTATGGATTTTTTACCACCTGGATGTCTCACAACTATTACAGTAGGGCTTACAAACTTAGCAATGAGATTTTCAAAGCTGCAGGAAGAATGTGAATGCCTAATGCTTATTTTGGTTACTTCAAGCCCTGCTGGTATTAAAAGACCTATCCTAAGTGTTTAAAGCCAGACACCCATGGTATGTTAAATTCCATTATAATGATGACTGCAGTGCTAAGCTGATTGATTTGTATTTTTCTTTTCATGCTTAAGGTGTTTATTTAGCAGGTTAAAGATGGATTCGAGTCTGTAACTGAGGTTCCCAATATGAATGCTTTGTTCTTATTACAAGTAAGTCATACATATATACACACACACACACAAGCTTTGGAGTAATGGCAGCTGCTAAATAAAAGGCAGGCCACAAAGACAGCTCTCATTCCTTGAGCTCGCCAAACCTAGGAGCTGCAAACATTTCAGGGAGTGGAGTAATCACTTGGAGCTTACTGGCTTACTGGCAGCACCCAACAAAATGAGACCACTGTGATGGACAATTAAAAGACGCTTGTGTTACAGATCTCTCGGACTTCATAGATTTAATGGCTTGAAAATGAAGCTTGGTGGCAAACAGGACTACACAGTATATCAGTACTGAGCTGCTGCAAACTTGGTTATCTGAAGCTTCCATTTACTTCTTAAGAGTAGTCCTGATTAAAGTGCTTAATTGTACCCTAGCTTTGGCATTTAAGGGTTAACAATTAAGTAAGCCTTGTTTAACTGAGAAACAGCTTCTGAACAAATTACAGACGAAGAACAAATGATATGTTTATGCCTGTCATATGTTTGAGTGAGCAAATTGCAGTGAATCCATTACTAATGAGAGACAGTCTTTTACAAAACTTAATCCTTAGCTTAGTTTGCTCTTGGGTGTTTCCTGTCAGCTTTGCTTCTTTTTTGTCTAGAACGAGCTTCCTCTTATTCCTTTTGTCCCCACCCCAGCCTTCTTTCAGTATCTGGGAAACCAAAATCATAATATCACTTAGACATCTGCGAGATCATCTGATCCTAACTCAAACAAACTAAACATTATGAGATGCACTGTCTACTTGGTATCTTCAACCATGTGTAAGGACTTGTACAAATTTTTATGTAAGTATGTAATGCCCATGTTCTCTGACTTTAAGAAATTGTAAGGACAAACCACTTCACCAGCATGCTGAATTTTTTTCATGGAAAGCCTTAAGGAACAGGGATGGTGAATTTGTCTTAGTCTGAGATTATCATTTCATACTGCTCAACCAGCAAGAAGTATTACAGGTTCCTTTAATTCCCACACTGGTATTATCTTTAAAGAAGAACATCCTGTGGTGAAGTGTTGCACTTTGTTCTGCCTGATATAAATAACTGTATTAGGTTAATATGATTAAGGCTAATGAGATTCTGAACCTCATCCAAAAAATTTGTCATTAAAGCACATTTACCACTGATGAATTAATTAGTAAAACACAAATCACCTTTTAAGAGGGATATGTGCCAGGGTTAGTCAAAAAATGCCAACATCCAAGCATTTTCTCTGTGGTGGCTTCAGCTTATAAATCTGAGAAGAGGATAGAAGGACAAGTATGCTGCTAATGTATACTCTGGCACTGAACCTCAGAACCCAGAGAGCAAAATTTAGCACAGAAGGAAGAGGGAAAAGGGCAGGGTGGGTATTTACCAGCATCTTTGCCTCAGGGGACTGTCTCTTGCAGCTGTTTCCACCTGTTTCCACCCTCTTTTTAGTTATTTTCAGGAGTAAAGGGAAGAGGAATGTTTGGCAAGATTTTGTGAATAGCAGAACGTAGTTCTAGATGTATTTGGGGTACTATAGATCTTGTGACTGATCTTCTTATGAGATACATGTGGACAGTTCCCAAGCAACTTACAAGAAAACCTTAAGAATTACAAGTAGAGCCCAGGAAAGGGGATTAGCTTCACTTCTCTGATATCTAAAAGATTCCAATTCCTTTCTAATTTACCTAACTTTGACTGAAATTGAGAGATCAATCAAATCCAAGGTGACATGAAGCAAAATGATTACCTAGTCAGGCTTCTCCTGACACCACAGCCTCTCTGTGACATAAACTGTTTTACAGTGTCCAGTCATTTTTCATCAAGTCTGTAGCTCCTTTTTGAGCTAAGGCATCTGCTCTTGACTCCACTACACCTCTAGGCAAATTGTTTTAGTAACTGACAACATTCTTTTATTGTTACTTATCCCCATTATTTGTTTTCTGTTAATACAGCCCAAACCACCCACAGTTTGTGTCTCACTGCAAGAGTATTGAGCTCTGTCCAGAAAGGAGAGACCAGACTATGCATGGCATGTACTAACTCCCATAAAGGCTGCAAAAATTTGAGCGGTTAATCTATCACCACTTTTGTCATACAGTTACCTGATGACCACTGTTAATTATTTTATGGCCTCTTTTAAAACTCCCTTCTTCCTGATTAGCCTGAGAAGCAAGTTTGTCATGGGATATGTGTTTGCTAAGGACTACCATCCTGATTTTGTGTAGGCATCATGTGAAGTTACATGGAGTTTATTCAGAGACTGGTTTGATAATCATCTTTTGATGCTCCCCAGGAGAATCTGGTTTCTTGAGAAAACTGGAAAGTGGACAAGTTTCAGTCTTATCAAAATGTTTATTATTCTTATAAAAGAAGTAATCTAGTGGAGCTGATTATGGATCGACTCAAGAAAATCTCCACAAGTCAACTTTAAAAACTGCCTGGTAAAAATGTATCAGTTTCCATTTAATTATTTATATTGTTATAAATGATTGACATTCGTTGTTGACATTGACTGTTATATTGACAGGTAAAACCATTAATCCATCAGTACCAACCCAGGTAGTGCCATCTGTACTCTTCTGACCACTAAATGTTTGCTATTATTTAACATATTAGGCACATATAGTGGTACAGTAGAAGGGCTGAAAAAGAGAGGCTTGATATTATATACTGCAGTGCTTTCCACACTGTTGCATTAGGCAGCAGAGACCTGATTCTGTTCTTGGTTTTCTTGGCATAAGAGAGCAGACACACCACCCAGACACACCACCAACGCACACAGCGTCGTGTCTGTGCATGGCACAGGACAGGAGGTCAGGTCTGGGTGTGCAAACGCATGCCATGCAACTGCGCTGGGGAACTGAGCGCTCGCTGTGTACACTATAATTACCTCTCTACCACATGCAGAGATGTAGGTAGTAGAAATTGCCTTTATTGAGAAAAGGGACATTGGCCAAGATTGTGGTGCTGTCACCGGTCCATTTAGAAAGAGCGATAGGCTTGTTCTTTGGTACCTGAGGAGCCATAAGAGCTAAGCAGACAGGATCATAGAGTATGCACCTAATTTACTGTCTAGCTGATCCACAGAGATGGGAAGGTACATCATCATCAGTCAGAAAGCACTTATGGGGACAGTACGTCTTTGCAACACCTTGCACATAATTAATTTACACTGTAGGGCAGAGCATGTACCACTTATTCTCACCAGGTGAATGAAGTTCCTAAAATGAACCCTCTGTTTTGGCGGGGACTTCGGTCAGGGATTCACAATCTCCTTCAGCTCATGTGCAACAATGTTGTTATTTTTTGTTTGTTGCTATCTTGCTTAGAGACTGCAAAGGCCAAAACTCCCTGAATATTTGAAATCTAAATAGTTAGCACTATTATATTTTCACACTAAGAATTACATGATCAAGAGCCCTTTTAAAATATACTTGCAAGTATAAACCATAGTTTTGCATGTAATTACATATGTACTTACTAATATGTAAATGCAAATTCAGTAATTACATATGCAAACATACAGAGCTGTGATCAGCACTGAGAGACGTCTGGAATGTGTCTGACACTAAACCGCCAGGCCGGGGAATTTTGAATCGGACAGATGTGATTATTCTTCCGATTATGTGTATCATCATTACCTGATGAATCTCATTACAGGGTGTGTCTACCTGTGATCTCTCACTCCTATTCCACTTTCCACTGGAAAGTTATTGTTCTTCGCAGCATTAGTAACACGTTTCTTTCCAGTTCAACTCTCTTTTTAATGCTTTCTTCTTTACTTGTGCTAGAGCTTGTGTGTTTGCTTTTTTTAATTTCTTCTTTCTTTTTCAAAACTATTCTTTAGAGGAAAACTAAGTCCAGAGTTTCTGGACCTGAAGGCCTATATTTAGACTTCTGTAATCAGATTTATGGTACATAAACAAATAGCTCAATCATCAAAGTTGTTGAGAACCCATAATTATCATCAACTTCAGTATGTATCTAGTTTCCACAAATCAAGAGCTGCACAGGCTGGTTTTGAAAATATGCAGACCAGTGAGCCTCTGTTTTTAAAACTATGATCTTTTGTGGCTTGTCTGTGAAATCAGTGGCAAGCTTAGAACAGAGGAATTCCTAGCTTCCAGGCCTATGGCTGATCCAGTCGCTGCTAGAGACAGTTACAAACACACAGGTAATTCCTTCATTAAAATTCCATCTTGTTTTAACACGAAATTTGTTAGTGTACTAGACCATAAGGTAGCTGTACACCTAGCCCATGGACCAAACTTTTTTTTTATAGCACAAGAGCCTACAAATCCAAAATCAGTCTTAGAGATTGGTTCCCTGCTACATGACTCTTGTAAATTCTTAAATATATAATTTATCATCCCTGAAATATTCTAGCAAAATACACCATTTGCTAATTTGCAGGAAGCTCTCTTTGTATGTCAGAGCTAAACAAAGGTGAGAGAAAGAAAACTATTAATGAGTACAGTTACAAAACACCTACCCACTGTGTAAACTTTCAAGGGAATGCAACCGCTTTTTTAATATTTTCTCACAATGAGCAAAATTTTTTGCTGGGGAGAGACACTGAATTGTCACATTAGATCACCCTAATGGGATTATTCTTTCTTCAGGTACACTGCAGTCTGCTTTTTGCTTGCCTTTTTTTGCTCTAGGTACTATGAAGCTCAGAAGGGTTTCCTCATTATTCAGTTTTTATTGTAACTGTTTCATTGTGCTAGCCCCGTCCTCCCCAGAACCATCCGCATGTTGCCATTTGGTAAAGCTGTGGTCGATCAATTCTCTGTAAGAAGACCTTTCAGGTTTTCTTTTATTCAAAGGTTTGCAGAGTGAGGCATGGGAGCAAAGTCAGAAAAGTTAAGACTTTCTAACTTCTGTCACTGCTAGACGTGGCAAGCTGAAAGCCTGCAGAAAACACTGCCTAAGACAATTATGTGAAGCATGAGAAGGAAACAATATTCATTTGACACTGGGAAATGCTTTGAAAAGAGTCTTTTCCTGATGGTGTAAATTGAGGGGATAGTATCCATTAACAATAGGTCTCTTGCTAATGAAAAAGATTATGTATGTAGATTCCAAGGTTTATTTTGTCACTGTTTTGACAGTCTGTGATGTCTGTAAGTGCTTTTCCAATATTCCCATGTATTGAGTGAAGCTGATGTTCATTGACTAGCTATTGGCTTTTGAGTTTGCTCTCAGCTTAATTAATGTATTTAGGCAGTTGGGAGCTACATTTACATGCAAATGAGAGTATAGCCAGTGGAACATCTACTGATCATTTCTTATGTATAAACAGAGACATACTTGGGAATGGACATGGCCAGTGAAAATATCTAAGCAAAACGTTTCTATGTTTAGGGTAAAATAAACAGAAATAATGCATACAAAAATATGAAGCATTGAACAAATTGTTGGAAGAAATGCGACAATGATGGATGTTATAAGAAAGAGGGTTGGTTGGGGTTTTTTTATTTCATCTTGATTAGCCATTTCATTACTGTAATGCTTTTCCAGCTTGTAGCTAATTAGCTATGGTTGGTCAGAAGATACTAGAAAAACACTTTGTACAGTGTCACCATATCATCAGAGCTAGCATAGGACCAAAACTTGCCAAAAGGCTTCTGGAATCAGCCTGCAAAGGCTGATAAACTTCCGTAGAAAGGGATTATGTATCAGATACAGTGCAGAATGACAAAATGAAATTGCCGTACAGGGTGCACAGTACAGCAATATGGGAAAGGAATTGGAGCCTGTGCATGATGATGACACACTGGTTTATGCGGATGTTTATCACTAAAAGGGTTGTCAGAGCCTCTCACCAACAGGAGGAAAGAAATAGAGCAGAGAGACCACACACAGACCAAGCTGGCATAAGGAATAAGGTTATTTTTCAAGCCTTTCCCCACATCCACTTTAGATTATTCACACTTCCATTTAATCTGTTGTTTGCTGCCTTATATTAGTGAATAATTTACTTTAATAAAGAGCTATTCAACATCTAACAATAAGACAAGTTGATCAACTCCACACTAAGAGAAAATACTAGGGGAGCATTTTCAGGAAAAAGGGTATTGTGTGAAGTAAGGTCATTTTTTTAATTAATGGATCTCAAAATTGGAAAATCTGCAGGCTCAAGCAATTTCACATCACAGGCTTAACCTGCTATGTAATCAATTTTTATATTAAAATATGTACCTTGAAAGCCATGAGAACTTGATGCATGTCTGGGCGCCTGGCGTAAGTGTGAAGTGCATCTCTTGATATAAATAAATTTGGAGAAGACATTATATAAATAAAAATGAGCCAGGAAACATTTCTGCTTTGCTGGGATGAAATAAAATGATCATGAAAAATTTATTCTGATTCTTAAAAAAGATTTGGATCAAACCGATCCTATTAAGTGAGGTGAAGGGGAAAGACTTTGTTGTCCTCAAAATAGAAGGGATTATTCACTGGCTGATTTATTTCCTTCCTCTCTGTCTCTCTCTTTTATTTACATTTTCTGGGGCTAAATGACATAGCGCTGAGTAGAGAAAGCATAAGGTTTGGTCATGACATTTTCACTGCCTCGGCTGATTCCATTAATCTTTGCGGAGCTGGACAGGTGGCCATGAGGGTGTCCCCGCCAGCCACCCAGCTCATCAGGCTTTTGATGCAGGTGCAGGGGAGGCAGCATGGAGCGCAGCGCCCCGGCTGCTTACGCTCTCAAAGTCAGCCGCTTTGCAAGGAGATGTCGGTGTCGCGACTCGGCTACCAAGGCAGCTGAAGAAGTTCAGGGGGATGCAAATGGATGAAAGGACTAAGCTGTCCAAGGGGAGCAGGGATTTTGGTGCCTCTCTCTCCTAGCTGTGTAACTTAAGACTGCTATTGCAGAGAGGCCTCATTTTCACAGGAAGGGTATCTCTCAGAGCAGCCAAGATTTTGGGGTATGTCTGTTCTCCAACAAGAGTATTCGCCCACGGTACCACATTCAGTGTTTCCCAGGTTTTATGACCCCTCCCAGTGGTGTAACTTCAGTTGTGGTGTAAGGCTGTGAAAGTCATCTACACAAATCAAGTTAGGAGACACACAGGGAGCCTTCGCGTGATCTCCTGCCAACGTGGCTCGTGTCTGCACTGGGGGGGGGGGGGGGGGGGACACAGACCCTCTGTGAATGAGAAAACAGCTCTGGATTTTAGCTTCTGTGTTGAGACTGTTGGGTGCTAAAAGTACAAAAGTTTTGCATTGTAGGTCAGTGGTTCCTCTGCTCTGCTGTCATGTGTCCAAAAGGTTTTAGTAAAAGCTGTAAGAAGGAAGATTTAGAGACTCATAATAAATACTTAAGCAATGACATGCCACTGGAGGAAATGTATTTTTTATAGGTGCAAGGAAAATAAACTTGGGCTCATATTTCCAACCATATTTCAATAGCAGTTGGCACTTAAATATCTTTGTTGATCAGAGTTTCCATAACTGATGCTAATAGGCAAGATGGTTTGATAATCTTAGGTGAGGAAAATGTGCTATGACATAACAGGAAATATTTTTTTATCATGTAAATAACTGTCAGCTTTATTTTCTTTCAGCCTATTAAATCTTTTTATAAAGTTGGGCAAATGCTGCAATAATTATTAAAAAATTATTTAAAACGAAACCTCTGCATTCTCCTGATCCCATTTAAAATATTCTGAAACTGAGTACAATTTCAGAATCACATACATGTAGATGTGATACATGTGATTGATGTGATGTGATGGTAGGTCACAGGAACTGGAGATCAGTCACTCAGCTCCCTCACTTGGCACGACTATGCCTTGTTTTAGGGCAGAGAGAAGATATTTAGCACCAGCTTTGCCCCATAGGAAGAGGCCACAAGTTCATATACTGCGGTATTTCAGCTTGGACAGTAATGTAGAACACCTTTAAAATAGGATTGTGAAATTGTGTGTGGATGCACAGAAAACACACATAGATGCACATTTACTGGACTTAATGAAAAAATGTGAGCAAAAACTCTGTCCGTTAGCTGGACAATAAAGTTTAGATTTCTTGTTTTCCCTGGGGTAGGGAAGTAATGCAACTATTCTAAAAATTTTGTTTCATTAAACTCTAATAGTTTTATGGTGGAAAAAATGGACAAGGGTTTACAGTTTCCTTAAGTCTTCAGTGTTTAACCTGTCCTTTGGGTTCCTGAAGACATCCTACCCCCTCAAATTCCTGATGAGCTCATCAGATCTTTATCCTGTTACTAAAGTTTAGACCATCACATTAGGGAACACAACATGAACTTGCTCAGGCTAATCAGGGTCCTGAAGTGCCCATGAACTTCCCTTAGGTACAATGAGGAAAGACCACCGTTAGCCCTTAGGATATTGCATACAGCTCATCAGCTTTATTTTCATAAAGGTTAGGAAATGGCAATATTTGGTTGCTGTTAACTGATCCGTGCTGATGCTACCCTGCAGGCTCTCCTGGCAGCCCCGACGCCCCTGACCATCTGCTCCCCGCTTCCCAGCCAGGTCTCCTCACCTGCCATGGATGGGCAGGAGGCTGGTGGGAGGTGCCAGCCCCGGCTGGTGTGCAGAGGTACAGGGGACTACCTTACCCCCTGAGCAACAGCTCGCATCATGAGCTGCAACACGGAGAGAAAGAGTGTTACTTCTGGCCCTTCCTTCTTGCAGAGGATGGCAAGCACAGCAGGCCAGTTCACATTCAGAGACATAAGCCCAGAATAACTTGTTTTAACTCATGATCCATATTCCTGTTAGCTGTCTGTAGCTCTTTGGGAATATTGAGGCAATAGAAAGAGTAGGTATGGGAACACAGGTGAAAGTGGGGATGTACTTAGTCAGCAGGAGGTGTGCTTTGGTGGGAAGAACTGGTGCTGTTTCCTGCTCGTTGAGATCAAAGGAAAGGCAGAGACAAGATGGTGACCAGCAGTACTGAATTGCTCTGGGGGTAGTTGGGAGGGATTACAAAGTACCCAGCCAGGTCACAGATGCAATCCTAGGGGCAGTTTTTTACTGAAATGTCTCTGGCAGATTACCCCATTTTCAAAAATACTTAGGTGCCTGCATCTGTGATTTGCATCCCAGATGGGCAAAAGGGACCAACTACTTGGAACAGATAACTTCAGTGTAAAACATTAGCTCTACAGAACTTGTCAGCTTCATCCATGCTCCTTTGTTTTAGGAAGACTTTTTACTTTATTCAAATTTTTTGTTCACCTGGCTAGTTTCAACTGTTTTTCCTGATGATGATGATGATGATTGTTTTCCAAAACCAAATACAGGATCAGTTTTACTTCCCATCTGTTTCTCATTATTTGTTGGGGCCCATTAAAGAAAACATTGTGGTAATTAATGTTAGAGCAGGAGCTGAGATTTGGAAACCTGAGCACTCCTATCAGCAAGTAAGTTCAAGCACTTTTTCAGTGCTGTGCCATTGCCAGCTTTCCTCAGAGCAGTTATATGTCACTGTGTGATTACAGCAAGCCTCTCTTGTGGAAAAAGAAGACGAGAGAGTAGTTTTGGAAAATCTCCTAGTATCACCCTCAGAATTAAGAAAAGATGTCTGCCTAAGTGGAAGGATGGCTCTTATATCACATCGATGAACTGGCCATGCTTTCACCTCTTCTCTTTAGTCTAGCAGTATAAATTCATGATCATTAGCACACAGGTGCTCGATGTTCCCAGCAGTCAAGCAACAAGGGAGTTGTCTTCATTTCATTCCAGGATTTTTACTTTCTGATTTAATGTAGTAAGTTCAGTCATTTCTTGAGCACAAAGGACTCCTATGGCCGTTTCCTGAGAAACCGCTTGGATGGGAATGGGACAACATTTTCTGCTGTCTTTCTGCCAAGTCTCCAGCTTCAAAGAATTAGCTTTTAGGATTTCCTATAAAAAAGCTGAAGGAGAAGGAAAAATAAAGATTACCACAACAATTATGGCAGAAAAAAATCCTCCTGCACCAACAGCTATGGAACCTCCTGATTTTACTTTGCAACCTTGTCCCTAGTAGTTGGAGCTAGGAATTAACCTTTACACTGCTTGACTGTTGCCATTTATTACTCATGTTGTTGTTCTGCCTGGAGGACACAGCCAGTGACTTAAGCTGTTTTGTACTAAACATTGCATACATGTGAAGTGTAAGGACAGATCCTGACCTCAAGGGCTTAGTAGATGCAGAGTTTGATCGTATACCCTTTTTCCGCTTGTATTGAGATCTGCTCTGTACATTGTCACATCTGTGCTCTAACAGTTATACAGTAATTAATAATTGAATAAGGGGAAACTACTGAGGCTTTGTTGTGTCTGCTTTAACTCTGCACAAAACCAGTTCATTCACAGTTATGGCTCTTCTGCACTCACACCATTGCGGCCATGGTACCCTGTCATACACTTATATATACGCCTGCAAGAAGTGAGGCTGTTCATAGCCTCCTGTAGCACCTTTATATGGTGGGCAAGAAAAGAATAAGAACCCTGCATCCCAAGGTCTCTGACTCTTCTTATACTGCTTTGTTTCTGATCCTGCTGCATGTGCTGAAGAACATGTACTCCTCAGATATTTACATTGTAAGAGCAGCGAAGTCTGGTCTTTATTCTTATTTCATTTGTGAGAAGAGCAAAGGCTTTAAAAAAAGTCTTTGAAATTGTGTATGACAGCTTATCATGAACATCATTGTTATCCTGTCAGAGAAAATGCAGTAGCTTTAGTTCCAACAGAAGAGTATCAGAGCTGGACAGATTCTGATTTAAATGACATGGTATAGATACAGAGCAGTTCTTCAGCCTACCTGATTTATTGTAGCACAACTGAGCTCAAAGTAGGTCTTAGTATTTAATCTGCAGATTAATATTTTATTCATATTTAGAAATACTGCCAAAATAGGGCAAGATATTAATAGAAAGAGACCAATGCAACACAAAGTAGGTTGTTTTCCAAATCTCCTTCCCAGAAATCTGCTGCAGACTGCCTGCAGATTATTGAAGCAGCATATGAAGTAGTAATAGCTTCAGATGCCTTAGATGAAGTCTACAGTACAAATGTATATTAAAAGATTTGGGTCAAAAATGTAACAGGACCTTACAGAGGTTTCTGAAGAAAAATGTCAATGCCTGCCTGAATCTGCATGAACCGGTTACGTTTGGCGTCATCCCAGACAGGGAATCACCAGAACCGTTCTTGCAGTGATATTCCTTGGCTGAATGGTGTCCTGGGATGCATGAGGGAAGCACATGCAGAACTATAGCCCATATGGTACACTGGGATTTGGTTTTCTCGGTCTCACTAAACACTACTTTTTCACTTTCCATTTCTAAAGGCAGGGGGCTGGCCATATATGCAACTGCTGTGTGTACAAAAACACACCAAGATTACATTGAGGGAGAACTCACTGGACAGTCAAGGATCCACAGTTCAGAAATACCAGCTGTCAGTCTCTCACTTGTGCGATCACTATGATAAATTGGTTAATTGTATGATCTTACAGTGCTTTCCACTTGGTGCCTGTCTCATTCATGAATAGACTAGTACTCAGCTGATGAATGGCTTTTCCATATTCTCCTCTCTTTGCTCCATACCTGGCCCCAGGCCTATTTGGGTGTTCACGGTGCAAAAGCATTGCTCTGTTCTTAGGGTTGCTTACTTCTACATGGGCTTTTCTGAGGTGCTCATCAAAATTTAGTGCCAGAACGAAAGAGAAATGGATTTTGTGTTTTGGCCTCAAAAGATTTTGTGCCTGCCCTGCCAAATGCTGAGCTGGCTGGCTAGGTCCCCTGAATAACATGTGGAGTGAGGTAGGCATTGCAAGAGGCAATCTACAAGGACAAATATAGAGACGCAGCATCTGCCCCATGAACAAAAAGGTACCTAAGTTTAAGCAACGGGGAGAAAAGGAAGTCCTGTTTCTCTGTGGGGCTCATAATGCCCTAGTCAATATGAGCAGGCCATACCTCTCTGTACTCAGACTCCACATCTTCCAGGCCTTGTGATACCTTCCACTTGCTTTGGGGAAAGGAGCAGGGGTTCACTCTTTTCTTTCAGAGTGTGGCCACAAAAAGAAGAGAAGAAGGACATGCTGCTCCTAACCTTTTATTGGGAGCATTTGGAGTAGAAGGGGAACATGCATAGTCTGTTTCTTCTGTACCCAGGAGAACAAAGGTGTTGTCCCAGAAGACTTCCAAGTTTTCTCTGGGTTGGCAGAGGGACCTTCTCTTCCCAGCCCATGGGAAATGAATTCACCATGTCTGAGCATGGAGGTCAGAAAACAAAATTTTCATAATGGGAGACATTGGGAATATTGCTAATAAGCCTTGGTAGCCCTTCTTCTGATACCTTCTGTAACTTTTTTCCTTCTCAGCCACCCACACCGCCTTAACCTTTCTAGTCTTGCTCAAACAGGAGTAGTATTTTACTTCCTCACGTATTAATGGTGCCAAAATAGTAGCAGTAGGAAAGACAAAGTAAAGGTCCTGTGTAGAAAAATTTACTTAAAACAACTAATTATTTTTAATTATTAATTTAAAAATAATTATTATATTATTATTTGTTAATTATTATTTTTACTATCTTGTCAAATTTTTTCCTGTGAAAGGACTTATAAGCATGAGGCCAAATCACTGATGAGTCATTTGTGATTAAAGATGCTTTGCAGTGATGCTCTGAACATGCAATTATTTGCAAATATACATGCGTCCCCACAGATAATTAATCTGAGGATCAAGAGCTGGGTGTGAACTTGAAGGGCACGAATTTCTTCAAGTTCACATCCATCTCTTTTCAACTAGTGATTCCAATATGCTTGTCAGCACTGTATTGCAGGTTCCTAAGTCACAAAACAGCACTAGTAGCAGCAACTCAGACTCTAAACGTCATGTAACAAAAGGCAAACAAAGTTGCTCCCAGAGGCACGGTGCCTTATGCTAAGAAACCTTGCAGATAAGTTTATAACCCTTAGGAAAAGGATGAATGAAAAGACAAAGGCCACAAGTGGTAGCTCATGCTTTTCTAAGGCAGGAACTTCAAGAATTAATTCCCCTGTTAGTCCTCACACCCTTCCTCCATTCCTGTTGTCACCGAATAATTTGTTACCATGCCACATTTCCAAACGTGACATCAGAGGGCATCATGAAAGGGGAAAATCAGATGAAAATCAAATGATGAAAATCAAAAAGAAGCCACAACAAAAGATAGAACAGGTAAGAACTCCTGCTACAAGGTTAAAAGTCCATTTAAAAATCTCATTATCAATTGTCCTTTACTGTCCTGCTCCCCTTCATTGTGTGAGTTGTTTGCAGCATGGCAGGCTTCCAAAGCTATTTTTCAGATGCTTTGCAGCAGATGTGATAATTACAAGATGAACCATCATAGGATTTTGGCATTTATCTGTTTTCCTTAATTTTATTTTTACTACCTTTCCTTTAAAGTCAGCGTGGATTGAGGCCATAAACTGTCAAATTCTGTATCTTACGAGGTGACCAGTATCATGAAATGCAAAATGATTTAAATTTTCAATCAAATGGACAGAAATGAAAAATTCAGCACAATTCCAATAGAAGCATTTAAAGGCTCCCAAGTGGGAATTCTTTTCTCCTCCTTCTAATCTTTATAATTCTGGTACTAACACTAAATTAGAGTTTGTAGAAAATTTTCTTGTCCAAAATTAGATCAGGTTAATAAGAATAGGATTCTAAAGCAATGAAAGGTTGTTTCCCTTCACCTTTTCCTTGGTGCTTTTAGGAACTTCCTCCCCCCAAAGAATCAGGTTCTGTAGCACGATTAATTCTTGCTGTCAAAAAACAAGAACGCTATGACACTTGCTAATCAGTAGGGAAAAAAGGTGGGAAATAGTCACTCATCTGCTCTGAAAGAAGGATTTCTGTATCTAAGGATCTAAATATTAATAAATCAGAGCTGGAATTGGCAATTAGAGTAGGCACTCTGTGGACAAAGCAGCAGATGTGGCTATTCTTTTTAGCTGAAAAGGAGGATCTTGAGAGAAGACAGTGTGATTCCTCCAGCTCTCATCACAATATGACATCGTGAACACACACAAACACGCGTGTGCGTGCACACACACGCACACACACACTCGTCACTAAGGCAGCAGCAAACTGATCGCGTGGCAGGGAAAGATAATACAACCTGCAAAGCACAGGGAGAAGTGGAGGGAAGGACATATGGCAATGTTTTGCTGTGCTTGATATTGTCTTGACATGAAAGACAACTCTGCGGGAGGATTTGCAATGCCCATCAACATGCAAAAGGCAGCTTTCAGCTAAGCAGTTCTGATAGCATTCAGTGGCTAACAGGCATGGAGAAGTGTAGGCCACCTGGGGTCACAGGATAATTAAATGCAATCCTGATTTTCTTTCCTTCAGTGTGGAAAAAAAAAAAAACACAATAGAAAACAAAAACAAAAACTATGAACCCTGACCTCAGAAAAGCAAACAAATTTGCAGCTTTTTCTCATGTAATTAGTTACTACTTCTGGTTAAGTTTTTAGACACAAACATAAGAGCCTTTACACGGTTTCATATCTCTGTGCGAGATGTCATAGGATAATAAAAGACCCAGTGGTGAAAGTTAAGGAGATGAAGCAAGGGGAGGGGAAATCGTATTCTCACCTAAACTGTTGAAACCACTTGCTCCAGTGGCTCTTGTCCAGTTATTTTGCATCAAAGCTGTTTCAGGGTTGTGAAACATTCCGGTTTTAAAAAGGCACCAGGTATTTGTTGGGCCAAAGGTGATGTTTATGCCAGTCAGCATACTGGGACAGCACATAGCAAACCAGGGTTCCCTGCATGCATAAGAACTGTGAAGGCTTCTGAGCACCGTAGGCTGCAAAGCTGGATAAGGGTTTTTAATGAGCTGCACCCAAGTAAAAGCCAGCATATGTTTTGTTTTGTTTAACTGCAGCATGGCTTGAGTGGGAAACAGACTTCAACGTATGAAGGCAAGAGCACTTGATTTTGCCACCATCTCCCCTCATAACACATGTATCTGAAGCTTTATTCTAGCATAAGAGTTTTAATTTTGGAACAAAGGATTTTTACGGTGGTAGAATTTTGCATATGTAACTACTATTCATTCAAGCTGATTCCATTAACTTTGCTTTATTAATGTAGAGATTTCAGGCTTATGAAAGCCACAGCTCATGGAAAGACTCCCTTTTATTTTTTTTTTAAGCTAGATAATAATACCTAATAAAACCAATAATAATAATAATCCTCATCACTTATATAATATTACCACTTTTTCATCCTGAAAACACCTTACAAGCACTGCCTATGAGGTGGGAGCAAGTCTTATTATCTCTATTTTACAGACTAAGAAGTTGAGGCAAGAAACTAAGATATTAATATTTTACCTCTACTATAAAACCTTAGTTACTGAAAATCTTTTTTACTGCTTTTCTCTGTTGTTTCCACTGATCCTGCTCCAACATCAGAATCTCTGCTAGTGGAATTTTCAAAGTAGCAAACCAGCATTCCTATATCCTACCCAAGTTTTTGCTGCATCTTTGCTGATTTCAGACCCCATGTAAAACAGGTCTCCCTCCTTTAGGAAAAAAAAAAAAAGCCCCAAAAAACTCAACAAACAAACCTTTCTAAAACCTTCCCACTTCCAGCTCTCATAACATACTTACTACCTTTCTTCTTTTTTAACCTATAATGTGTCCACCGGTTTCCAGCAGCAAAAGAGCCTGCAACTTGCAAGAGAGCCTTGCACTTCTGCAACTCCTTTGGCCTAGAAAGCATTTCTAAATATTACTGACGTTGCTCTGCAAATTATTGAGCCTGCGGGCCCACTCATAAATTATGTGCTGTCTTCTGCACAAATGCTTGCCAAAAAGGCAGTTCTTGTTAGGAGGAACTGCACTGTACAATTGAGCCAGCGCTCACCAGGAATACCTCTTTTACTTGAGTTTAGGAGCAGTTTAATTTAACATAGCTTGAGGTCCATGGTGTTTCTCACTGGAACTCACCGCAGGCACACGGACAACCTGCCCTTCACATGCTTGCATTTTAAAGAGGCCTAAGTTCAAAACTTAGATGATAAATCTTTTCATCTTGCTGTGTCTGTATCTCTGCATTTCTCTTTCCTTTTAATATTTCATCCTAAAACTGTAGTACTGGATTTTGAAAGTATTCAGGGGACAGTGTTAGTATGACATCTATTTCACAGTGTAAAACTGTATTTTGCTGTAAAATTTGCCTTGAATCAAAATCCACAGTATTTGCTGGACAGATTTCTAGTGATTTCAGGAGCTTTCTTCAGACATGACCTAGCAAACTCTAGAGTATTTTGCTGTGTATGCTGGGGCTAGCTCGATTGTCACCAAGTTGTTCTAGAGCTCAGTAATTCGGTATTATTCAGGCTCTATTTTATTTTATGGAATAATAATATTAATGATACTTATTTCCATTCGAAAAAAATAATTCAAGACAAATTAATTATGTGCCAAGACATGTAAAGTCATGGAAAAATGGGGATGTCGTTTGGAGCATAAGCAACACAGACGTTTCAGCATCTCATCAGCTTAGGGCATGCCTTTTTTTCTCCCCCAGTTTCTCTCCTGTAACACTGTAGTACTGTACCTCATGAAATGACATGAGTATGAGGTAATACGCCATAAATTACTGGCATGCAATAGCAAATTAGATAGTGAAACGTTATGACGTACTGCACTATAACAGATAATACCTTTTATAATAATTTGTTTATTTTATTGTTCAAGTGAATATTTGCCTCTGGCTCAGAGAGTGACTCTTCAGCCAGCAGTATCCTTTGGCAGTCTCAGACAAAGACAGCTTTCTTGGCAAGCGAGACATATTCCACCACTCATGAATTGTAAACTGCTCTACTTGCTGCACACCCTGTGCAGTCCAGCCTGAAGTCCCCGCTGCAGCCAGAGCACATGGCACAAGCTGTGGAGACCCACACAGCTGCATGGAGAGTCAAAGCCATCGTTCGAGCCCCAGTGAACAGGGTGAAGATTGAGACATTAATTAAGAAACTTGGTTTTGCATCTTTGCAACAGTGCTTATTGTTAAGTGCTGGCCGTGAGGAGGGCAACATATTGTTATGTATGTTCAACAACACCACTGTGGAGTGTTTTACTTGACCCCTCTACTTTCCTAATTAAAGAAAATCACTAAGATTTTTATTTCCTCTGCAACTCTCTACAAGTCATTTGGCCACTTTAACAAAGTAAATTAGAAGGCTTATTTCATTTTCTATGGCTTTCTTTGCTGCAGCACAGAACCACACCTTTCATAATCAGGATGTCAGGGCATAACAGTGAGTACGTTGTGTCTAACAGCATTAATGCCTCTCTATTCAACATAAGCAAATAGCTCAAGGAGAAGGTCTTTTTTTCTTTTCTGTATTTTGTGCCAGTCTTTTTCAAGACAGAAGTCTATGGATCATTCACTTCAGAGTCCAAAGAGGTAAAAAGAACAACACAAAATATACCCAGAGCCATTAGCTATTTAAGTCCTGGTTAGATACAACTTTTTTCCCTCTGTCGCCTTTCCTTTTGTAACTACAGAAATTAGGAGATCAATTTATAAAAAAACACCATTTTTATTTTATTTTAAATTGGCTGAAAATTCAGATTGGTGTTTAGGTATGTGCATGGGAATCTCCACCATCGTGCCTGAGCTTTTCTTCTTCCCTTCCTTATGTGCTGGAAATCTGCTGACAGTAAAAATTTACTGAAAAGGTTTCTGAAAAGATTCAAAAAGGTAAAGAAGGTAGCGTGGAAAACAAGTCCAACAGCATATCATTGAACTTCAATGAAAATGTGATATGGCAGTATAGTGCCATACGCAGATGCCCTTACTCTTTAATTAGACAGGAGCTGTCATATCTGCAAGTCCTATGAAATTAATTGTCAATTTGCTTGGGATTAGTCTAATTCTATGTAAATTCCACACAATCTGTAGTTTGCAGAAGGTGGGTGTTATATCTGATACAGGCCACAATTAACCATATAATCCCCCTAGGTACAATTCTTCCAACATCTTGTGCTACGACAGCTGGGAGTAACTTACTATGTCAGTCATCCTATTGAGATCCATGTGAAAACTATTCATGAGTAACTCAACAACAATAGGCCTTCAGATTAAACAGAAGATGCTCTTTGGTTCAATTACACAAATAATTAAACAGTAAGAAAGTGATAAGACCAACATCCATCACTTTTAGACTAGCACAACCACACACATACAGTTAATTGTATCATGAACAGTATGACCTCATGACATTACAAAGATTACATTTTTGTTAACCAGAAGCAAAATTGTTGCGATGTCTCCCATTAATTTTAAGACACACATCTTAACGTTATTACATTTGCAGAAGCTCAGCTTCCACAGTAAGGCCAACATTGTCAGAAAAGCCAGACATCAAAATGAAAGCTGAATTTTCTGAAAGCATTCAGTGCTTAACACTGCCCCTGCATGGTATCTGTGGCTGTGTTTTCAAAGGAGCTCAGTATTTAATGTGATGAGAAAAACATTTGTGAATGCTGAGCTATTTTGAAAATCCTGGCCATGAGGTAAAGTTTTCAGAAGTGCCTAAGACATTGTTTCAAAAATGAAAACGTGAGCTCAGATACACAAACAGGCTGCTGTGAGTAAACAAATCAAGACTTACCAGCATAATAAATTGTCTGCATGTGCACTGCTAGCTCTTTATAGCCTAAGCCAACACAAGGTGTTATTATTCAATATTGACCGAGAGAGCATTTAGGATAGCACAAGCCCCTCAGTAATCCATTCACTGACTGATAAAAACTGTGTATAAAAATCACAAGACATCTTCAAACACACATAAGCATCCAATTTCTATAGGAAGTAGGAATGTAGATGTTTTTGAAAACAGAAACAGGCCCCTTATCTGCAGGGTCTTCAGAAGCTTAAAGCAATTTTGAAAATGTGGTTCTAAAGCGCTTTTGACTCACAGTGGGTACATTTTATTAAATCTTCCACAAGCACGTATTTGGTAGACAAGGGTGAATAACTAAAAACTTTTAACTAATTCACTAATGTTGCTTCTTTTCTGTTCAGGTGTTGTCTACAAGGAGTTATGTTCTCAAAGGAGGCAAAGGTATTTGCTGATGTGTTCCATGAATCATTTTTTAATCCAGAGCCCATTCAGCAATAGTTCACCGCAAATATTCAGAAATGAAGATGTGTCAGTTAGATAAATTACATGATACTGTTTCTTTTTGCCTGAATGGGTGACTTGGATAACTAAGTGGCAACAGGAAGATTTTCAAAGTGCGATCTGAGTTTAAAATTAGTTATTTGGAATTACAGATGCAATTAAAACCTTGCTGCGAATTATCTGTGTGCATATATTCCAGTAATGAGGCTGTGTATGTACACACACATGCCTTCAGGACCAGTTCTTTGGCTGGTGTAAATCAGAGTACCTCTGTTGAGAGCTGAGAATCTGGCCCATATATTTAAATCCACTTTTCAGAGCTATGCAAATCACATCAGCTTCTATTTGCATCATCCTCAAAATGCTCTGAGTGCATTGTAGGTTTTCATGGCTAGTGGGCAGTGTGCAGCACAGCAAGTAGATCCACATATATGTCTGTGGCAGTCTTCCCAGTAAAGTAATAAACTAATAATTAAAGTTACTCGCAGATATTTTAGTCCTAGCTCTTAGAAGCTCTAGCCAGCTTCTAGGCCTGAGAAGAGCACAGCCTCACAGTAGACGCAACAGATTTGGTTTTTTAAGGATACTATGTGGGGCATCCACACCATGATACATCTCACTGCCTCTTGATCAACTTCCTAATTACCTAGAAGAGTTTGGTGCAGCTGCACTCTCCACACCTGATTCTGATTTTGTTTACACTCGGGCAGGAACTGCTAAGAATACATCAGAGTTTCAGAAGTTTAAACTGGGTGTAAATAAAGATCACAATCTCTTCTTTGAAAACTTAATAGAGATCCAGATTGGCCTGTGCTCTGCCAGGGCATTAGTCAGTTTGAAAATGATGATAACGCAGCTTTAGTCAGCTGCACTTTGGTTTGTTTTTCTTTCCCTTAATGGAGACAGCACACTATTGCAGGTCATAGTGTAGACTGAGTCACTGGTCCTCTTACCGTATTTGTGCATCAACTGCTCTGCCACCTGGGGGATGCCGCTCCACCTTTTAGCGCTTATTCATCTGTAAAATGTATGTATTAATATTTATCTCCCTTGAGAAGTCCCGTGTGACTTAGTCTTCTCAAACTCTCTGAGACCCATAAGAACCAGCAAAGAGGAATACAGTATCCCTGCTGTTGCTTCAGCATGTTAGAATCTAGTAAAAAGTTATCAGACTAGCATGTTGATAAAAATTGTGGCACAGAGTGTTTCAATTAAGCTGCTTGACAAAATAGTGCATCCTTATGTTACCTGCAAAACAATCATCTCCAGCGTAAATTATAGTTCTCTATTTGGTATCTGGTAACATACATGTCTTGGTAGGAAAAACTTTGAAATGGTGATGCGTGTTGATGAATAGTTTGACAAAAGCTCCCATGCATGTCCGTGCTTAGCTGGCTGCATATCCTATGTGTCGAGCTGTATCGCTGGGAAACTTACTCAGTGGAAACAAAAACACTTTCTCTCAACCAAAAAGCAGGCACCACAGCTTGTCAAATGACTATAATTTCTGAAGGCAGAGGCTTCTTTCTTGTGAGAGAAATACAAGCATATCAAGCAATATGGGCAGATCTAATTTCAGCCCTAGATCATTTTCAAAATTCAGCCATGGGAGGAATTTTCACCTGCAATTTAAATACAAGAGTAAATCAGAAAAATTGCTCCTCTGTGTGTTTAATTGCAGGGACAATTAAAATTATTAGAGAAAGAGGTGTATGGAGAGCTGTTCATAACTCAGTTTTTCATCCCTCAGAGCCCTTTGAAAAGTGTAGCCCTAGCAGGACTTTCTGAAAATGATGAAATATTGTTCCTTAAGATATATCCAACTATACTGCCTAGCATTCAACCCGTAAGGTAAAGGCAGGTTTGAGTGTCAGTCTTCTAAGACAGAAATATTGTACCTGTGAAACATGTGGTAATGCATGTGACATTTGGTGGAAGTCAGTCTTTTTTGACAGCAGGAACCCAAGCCCCTGGGAGAAGTCCTCTCTGGCAAGAGAATCGTTTAGCTGTAACCAGAGAGAGACAAACTCTGTGAGGGGGAGAGAAATAGCTCAGGGAAAGTCCAAACTTATTTGATGACAAAATTGTAACAAGGGTCTCCAAGCCCTGAGTGATTTTTTTCCAGCACATCTTCATTTTAGAACTGCAGAGTTAGTTACAGGATTGCATGTCTCCAAAAGAAGTTGCAAAATAATTAAGTATGGAAACCTTGGTATGGGTGCCTGATCAGCTACCTCCAGGGTAATAGATTTTAACAATAACAGAGAGGATAAAGTCCTTTCTGGAGGTCTCTTGCCAGGCTCATTCATTCTGTTGGCCTTATTTACCTCTCTGTTGCTCTAGTTTATGCTTCAGTCAGTGAAGTTACTCCAACATAAAACTTGAGTTAGCTGTGAATCAGCTCTTATGATTCTGTAATGCTTTCAACTCAGTTGTGGCTGCTAAATCTTGCTGTGGCTGACTCTATTGATTTTGCCCAAACATTTCTTTTTAATTGATTTGAACTATACATATATTTTACAGCAATTAAGGAAATAAGAATTGAGTATCTAGCAGTACAATGTAGTCTGCGGACCCCTGATAATCAGAATGACAGTTTATATGGTATATTTCTTTTTCTTTTTTTACTAGTGTATGTAAATTAATAGCCTCTGCAGATCTGCTTTTCCTGTGACGGATATAAGAAACTGTAATGATCTAATAATTCTCATGCTGCAGGGCAGTCAGGTATAGCTGCTGCAAATTTATTTAACTAAAGTTATATAGACAAGACCTGAGAGTTATTGATGCTGAGCACCCAAGGCTCCCACTGAAATTCATAGAAGCTAAGGGTGCTCATCACTTCTGAAAGTAGGCTAGTAACAAATTCATGACAGGATTTGTATATACAACCTATCCTGTGAGCAGCAGCACTAATTAGGCCTGATTTCAGGAAGACTGTGTTCGTACTTGCCTGCCCTGCAATAACTCCCAGTCCTTCCACCATGGCCCTCTCTCACCTCCGTAACCTCAGTTCCCCCTGCTCTGTTCCTAGAGCCCCTTCAGCCCACACTCCCTTGTTTTCCTCTGTGTATCCCCTGCCCCATTCCCTCCTTAATATTTGCTGCTTCTTCCACACCTCCCTTCAGGCACCATACACCTACCTCTTACCTCCTTTCCATTTCTCTTCTACACCAAGTGAAAGGAAGCCTGATTCATTATTCCCTGATGGGCTTGAAGTTGTTTGGCCATGTTGCCTGGCCAGCTGGCAGGCAAAACAGAGCAGGTAATTGTTTAATTCACGCTGAAACCCTCCCCTCATTGGGAGTATTAATTTAGCTCTCTTTTCCCTGTCTAGCTGCCAGTTTTCATGAAACCTGGAGGAACATAATATATCTAAGGCTGATACCTCTCTGTTAAATTTAGTTGAAATAAGCCAAGAGAATCAGAAGTTATTTGAGGGCAGGACAGAAAAACAAATGGGCAAGCAGTACCATTATGCAAGTCTTATTTCCTTAGGAAGCCAGGCTAATAAAACATGTAGGCAGCTGTTCATTGTATTTTTCTTCTCATGACCTTTCCTGTCTGCTTGGATCCCAGTTCCACAATTTTACCCATATTAGAAGACCAGTGTGCCCATTCAGTATCCCAGTTACACCACTGCAGCTGCATGCAGCCTCACCCATGGACTGTAGACCACAGAAGGCTTCATTTTAAAGGTCTTTGGATGATCACCTTTTCACGACAGTGACAGTGCATGATCCGCCTTGGCACTGTTAACAACTTGAGCTGTTAACAAATGAGTCCAGATACCTCATGCAGTAAAAACTTCCATCATCTTCTTCCATGTCACTGCGCAAATTACTGGGAATCTAATCCATTACCTACAACTTTACAGTTTGTTCAGTCTCTTGGTATTATTTCTTTATGGTGTACTTACAGTTGCAAAGGATGTGTGGGTTTTTTGGTTTTCTTCTTAGATAGCAAACTAAACATTTTTGTTGCTTTCTTCTATGAGAAATACTTGATCTTTATTTTCTTCCTCCCGGGAGCTTTTGGAGGTATCCATAGAGATGTGGCATACAGATGTAAACTGAGCCATGACTTGTCCTCCTCGTATGGGAGCTGTGGAAGTGCGATGCTGATTCTCAGAATCAGCAGAGCAGTGTTAAAGCCTGTGGGAGAAGGCTGGCCAGTTGTAAACATGGATGTGCTTTTTTGCCTAGGGCAGCTGTACTAATATGGTTGGCACAGCAGTGCTAAATGTTTTCATGAGTGGTAAAATAGAGTTCATTGGTGGTCCTGTAGCTTTTTCCACAAAAGGAAGGACTTTTGTCCTACTGTAGACAAATTCCATATTGAGCAATTTGTGGAAAATGAATGCAATATGGTGTTCTTCACTTCTTGCCCACAGAGGTTGGAAGTTTCTTTTAGCCTTATCCAAAACCACTGGAGTGAACTGGGTTTAGACCAGACCTTCCACAGACTAGTGCATGCTGCCCATGACACCAGCTCTAATTCAGTAAAAACTCATAGTGATTCCATCAGCATATCTTAAACACTGCACAAGTGTATACCAAGAGGTTTTTAATTACCACAAATGGTTCTGATCACAGTTCTACATCACTCTTGAAAGTGATTCCAGTTGTGCCACCTCTGAGGAGACATTGTTCTGCACAGACTTGCTGATCCACCAGCCATGATCCAGCCCCTTTCACCACGGCTAAGGGCACTGGGATGTCACAATGCCAGCCACCACAGCCAAGCAGCTCATACTAACCCCCAGTGATGCAAAGCCTATGGTACAGAAGACACATTGGGGCACAATTAAGAGATAAGTTGTGTTATTGGGACACCGTGGCTTTCCAACAACCCCTACCTGACTTCCTAGCTTTGAGCCCGTTGGCCTGAAGACAGACGGGAAAAGAGCAGAAGCAATTCCAGCTACGAGTTTGAGAAGCTGCCACCATCACCTTTGGTGCTTTGTCCCTCCAGACAGGTTTAGAACCCACCAGGAGTGGCTGGGGACTTCGTCCACAGCCTGCGTTTCTCCCACTGAGGCACAAAACAGTTAGTTTATCAAGTCTCCTTGGCAGTGTAAGCTAACCAAATTTTGCTGGCACACAGATGGAAAGAAAATCTCTTCCCTGGACAGATCCTCAGTTTGTCCAGATTTGATGGAGCCCTTATTCCTCTGAGGCAACTGAGACAAGCTCTCTACCAGACTGGATGGACTTTGCCTTTCCCTGAGCTGTGAACTTGAGAGGGACAGCTGGCAAAGTCATCACCACCTCTTGCCTCGTCCACGGGCCCTATTTTTCAAGAGAGGGCTCAGCAGCCTGCTGCTTGGCTCCGTCCAGTGGCAGCAGCTCGGTCCTGCCATTGCTAAATGCCACCCTGAGAGGGGAGGAGAATGTCTGGTGGGGCAGGAAGCATGTTCAGTGGTAGGGAGCAGTCGTTGCGTTGCGCAGGCACCAAGGCCATTGCCACTCCTCTGTGTGGCAGTCTCTGTCCCCAGAGCTGTCTCCCAGGGGGTGTCCCATCCGTACCACCTGCACAGTCTGCCCACGGGCAGCACCAGCCTTGTGGTAGCCCGTTTCACTGGAGCCAGGTTCGGTTGCCTTTGGCCACAGAGCTGGGACAGCAATTAAAAGATACTAGTATGGAAGGATGTCTCCTTCCAAGGCAGGTACTCTTTTCCCTAGTTGCTGAGGTAATGCAACAGCTTCTAGTCTGACCCTGCGCACACACCCGCTGTTTCTGACCATCCTGTTCAGTCACATTCCTCTCAGGAGCACACTGAAGCCTTTGGCAGGTGTGCATGGGTGTCTGCTGAGCGTGGCGGGGGACCTGAACTGCTCTGCTCCTTGCACTTCTGCTTGTGTCATTTTCCTTCACCAGGTGTCAGGTCAAGTGGTCCTTGTTGCCTGACTCTGCGTGGCCTGAAATCTGTCAGTGCTGAAGGTGGAAATGACCAAGCAGCACCTGATTTTACACATTCAGCAAAGAAGTCTGAGGTTTTTCTGTAGAGAGACAGCTCTTCCAGAGAGCAATTCAGAGCACTCCTTGGAAAGGTCTGCCTCTCACATGAGAGAAGGCAAGGCTGGGTCTAATTGTGGGCCCCAGGGGAACTTAAAATCTACAACATCCAAATGCTTATCCCAAGTGTAGGTTGTCTCAGTTCCCAAAAACTCTGCCTATGCTTCTACAGAAAAGAAACCCAGGCCTAAAGCTTAGATGGGAGTCACAGCAAACTCAACCGATCAATAAGCTCAAAGACAAGAGGTACCCCACAGTCAATTTAAAGCCAAGCCAAGGAGATTATCTTCCTTGAGTTGCCTAAACTAATGTGAATCCCACAGAGTTTGGGACAGATCCTGCAAAAGACTTATGACAACTTATATCCGCAAAGATCTGGTCCTGCATAGTGTATCTTTTTCATGTTTTTGTTTCCATGTAATCTGAATACCAGGGGTCTTATATGCTGCCGTTACTGCTTCTGTGGAAAATCTGATAGTAAGAAGCAGATCTGCACAACTGTCCTGAGGAAGAGGGATGGTACAGAAAGCTATACAGGGATTCTGCTCTGTACTCAGGCATCCTGTCACCCGAACAGCACTAGGTATTACAAGCACCAGTTAAAGGAACCATGAAAAATGCCGTAGTTAATACAGATTTAGGTTATTAACCTACAGTTGATTCTGTTTCATCCCAGCTGTTACTTGAGAAATTTTACACATTAAAGTGAAATAGTATCATTTTACTTACGTGTTTGCACGTTGTATTATAACTGAATTACAGAGAAGCTTTTTGTAATTATCTGAATGACACTGGAACCCTTTTCCTTTCTCACAGGTGAGTGAGTTAACAGGAGAGGAAGGTCCAGGGATCTACTTCCCAGAACTTCTTGTCTTAACCAGCACCAGCCGACATTTGTGACTGAGCACAAGGAGAAACTTTAAGGAAGGAGGTTGACTGCCCAGCTGTGGCAGTCCCTCGAGGCAGAGGGACTCTTGGGGTCCCTGAGTACACAGTAAATACCAGGCAGTTGTGTACTCTGAATATTTATAAATTACTTTTATGAATGACAGTGCAGATGGTGCTTTGCCGTATTTCTGATTTTTGCCTTTGCCCGCCTACTCCCCAGATCTGTCTGTAATTAGCTGGAGTGCCCTGCAATGAAGGGGTAATTTTGGGAGCTTCAAACATCAGGCATGGTTCCCTTCTCCGCTGCCTGTGAGGGTGAAAGCCTGACGATGTTTTTCATGTGTTGGGATGGAGGCTCTCCACACATGGGTGTTGGCTCTGATGCATGCTGGACCACATTCCAACCTCTTTTTTTCCCAGCTTTTCGCCATTGTAACTCCTTTTGATACAGACGATGGTCTCATGACTGCAGACTAAATGCTACAGAGTAAGGCCACGGGCTCAAAAGATTTTATTACAATAGTTGTACCTTGACTAAAATGGTTCACCTACTAATTGCCCAGCCTGGAGATCATATACATGTTCTTTAACGTGCATATAATAATAATAAGAAAGCATCCCTCCCATTAGCCCAGCCGCAGCCAAAGTATACCAAATCTATAAAGAAAGACTGCATAGATTGTTAGGCTTTGCAAAAACAAATCCTTAGGGGAGATTTAATCACTAAATGCTCTGAAGCAGCAGCTGAAAAAAAATAACAATCCAGTGGATACAGACCAGAAGAAGGAAAAATTAGCAGTCCATTTAACTAATCGTAACACAAACAATAAATAGTGTGTGGGACTGGAGAGCTTTCATTGTGTTATATAAAAATGCATCTTATTCTTTCTGCTTATACTCAGTCCTTGGTGAGACCACTTGTCTGTCCCTTCCCCTCTCCTTCTAAGTTTTTCACAAAACAGGCCATTTTTATCTCACTTTTATTAACTAATTTTGTTGCTGGAAGAAGAGATAGCTGTCAGTTGTAGTATGTCTTCAATACTCAACAAGAAGCAGAGGGCCTGGAAAATATACATTATGCAATGAGTTAACCATTTATAATATTTAGAAAGTGACTTTCCTTCCAGTTCTATAAACAAATATGAAAGGCTGCTAAGCCAGAAAGAAATCAAATCCTACCACTGAAAACAGCAATGAAAAAATGCCAGTAGTAAACTTTAATTTTAACTCTCAGCTGCTATAACCATCAGTGGGTGAAGACTGAGTCTTTTGTATGGCAAAGAACCTGGTTAAGATTATTTTTCTTAACCTTTTCAGCACAAGACTATAAAGAATGCTGTTCTTTGTAGCAACCCTGCAATTTGGTCCTTCACCGTGACTTTTAAATACAGCTATGTGAAATGCTAGGCTTTTAGCTTGCATGAGTTGGTAGGCATATTTTTTTATGTTTGTGAGAGTTTCAGAGGAATCCCCACACCTCACGGCTAAGCACTGGTACAGCAATGCTTTCTGGCTAGCTTTGGCATCAGATTTATGACACCGAAGCTGGAGTCAGATTCACCCCAAACCTGCAGTTTCTCTGGGTTTCCTCTCCGCTGAGCCCTCTTTGGTAGACGCAGAACTCAGAGTGGAACGAAGGCTTCTGCAGCTCTGGGGAGCCCTTGGCTGGTAGACAAGGGAGCCCAGCCTCCTCCTTCTCTCTCCCAGCCAAAGTGTCAGGATTGGATGCAGATGCACTGCACCGCCTTCCAAGTGCTTGTACTAGCTTAAGAGTCAGTGAGAGAAAATTAAAAGTCAGCACAATGCAGACCTTAAGTAAGGTCGTTCTTTACTCCTAGGGCTGGCATGATGGCCACCAGGCAGGTGGAAGAGAGGGGTGAAGTCAAGCCATGCTTGCTGAACAAAGAGCTCCTCCCTGCAGGGACAGCAGTCTGAAAGGTGGCTCAGTCACAAGCTCTTCAGCAAATTCCAGTTCTGTAATACCAGGAAACTTACGTATGATCAAAGCACTCTTCAAACAGTGGGCCAAATTCTGATCTCAGTTTTACAGCACAAGTCCAGAGTAACTTTTTAAGCTAGTAGAGTTGCTGCTGCTTAACATCACTATCAATTTGGCCTGATACAATTTGGCTAAAGTTGCTGAAATTATGGCAAAATATGTAAATGAGGTATGATTTTAGTCTCTTAGCTCTCCTTTTCAGGGGTTTGCAATTTCCCTTTTGGCTCCTGCTCCCCATTTAATTACGCCAGGCTTTCAAATGCATTCTCAATGGCAAGCCAAGATTTTGAGTAATTGCAACAAATGGAGGATTTCTTGTTCCGACACACACATTAGCTAATTTTCCTTGGGTTCTGATACTAACTATCAAATTCCACCACCCCCGTGTCTCTGGGCTGGGTTTTTTTTTCCTTGTTTTCCAATTGCAAAGCAGACATCTGGCAGCTCTCTGGTGGCAATAGCTGATACACTCACTCTGCTCATTGCGCTTTACCCATTTCTCTGTGGGAGGTAGGAAAAGAGGCAAAAGAAGCCATGGTTTCAGATTCAAGCCCTTATTTTTATCCTATGTAATTCCATAGGGGGATGTTTTCTCCCTCCTACCACCCTTAGGCTTGTGTTTTCTATTATCAGTGAAAGACTCGACTAGCAAGAAAGGCTTCCCCTGTCTTTAAAATCAGGGAAATTCTTTCTGGTTTCTCCTTTTGCAAACAGCATTTGTTTCTTCTCCTCCTAAGCCTCAGACAAGCTCCTCCTTCTCTCGCACCCCCAGAGGCAAGGGGCACCTGAGCTGGGTGGGGGGTGCTCCATTCAGCGCTGCCACCTGGCCTGCCTGATGCTTGCTGCCTTGGAGATCACAGCAATCGGAGAAGCGATGTGGAGAGCACCTGCCATGCTGTTTTTCTGAGGGAAGAGTCCCCAAGGGGAATATTGACATGTGGGAAGGGGAAGGGAGAAGGGAAGCAGTGCACGACTTTATCTGCCATAATTTGCCCTGTTTGTCCCTTGAGTTCTTGAAGGAGAATATAACAGAGCCCTCCATGACCTCAAGCTTTCATCTTAATATTTAATCATGATTTAGATTACTGTGATGTTGATTAAGACTAAGTAAATATATCGTACACATAAATGATTTCACTCTAAATCAACAGCTACATTTTTCCCAGTAATGATTGTCATTAGCCTGGAATGCTTCTCATGCCTATAATTTTTTAATAGATTGAAATTATTTTTATTGTAAAATAATCCCCACATGCCCCTGTGTAATTTGGCATATTAATTCATTCCTATTCCCATATCCGTGACAATCCTGCCTGAAGTAATTTAGGCTTATATGAGAATGATCAGATTTTATTCTTATGCAAACTATAGAGTCTTCTATTCTTTTGATACCAATGCATTTCAGCTTCCACACTGATGCTGACACAAATTAATTGTCAAGATATTTCACATGGTCTGTGGAAGGGCCTAACTTCATGTGACACTTTCTTTGTTCTCCATAGCAGAATACATGCCTGATAGTCTTGAAATGATTTTGATAGTTGGTTCCAACTGTGCAGACTTGTACACATAGTCAATAGATATCTCTATCATGTTTTCATCCTACTGTATTTACCCTACTGTCTTTACTGCAGCTCAGTTATATTGCAAGAAACTGTTCCCTGATATTTAAGAAAAATTAGAAGTACTGAATGTTGCTATTAAGCAGACTTATGTCTCTGCAGGAATAACAACTATGCTGTTCCAGCCTCAAATAATATCTTCAAATCATTTTCTGAATAATACTGATCATTCAGTCTCACAACTGCATTTTTCAATTTCTAAACAAGCCATCATAATGTTTGGAGTTGTCATATGAATATGTATTATAATGCTTTAGTACCTGAGAATGTCTGAATGTATAAATATGAAGAAGAACACAAAAGAAATATTAAAGTGTTTTAAAAATAGGCTCAACTGATTGAAAAGTCTGGCTAGAAATTTCTGCACTGTATACTGAGAATGCACAGTAGCAGTGAGCCTGGTATGTTGAAGAAGTGCCATTACTGTTTACCCCGTATCAGTTTGAGACTGTCAGCAGCTCTTAATGTACCTTATTAAAAGATCCTCCTAGAATATGTAGAACAGGCTTGGTGAGTAGACACCAAAAAAAAAAAGAAAAGAAAAGAAAAACCTGCAGCCCACAGTTTTGGCTTCGCTGCAAGTGATAGTAATAATCTGTACTGTTTCCTTTAAGCTCTATCACAGGGCAGGACAGTAACGGCTTGAGAAGGCTTTAAGCAGCAAACTGAATGTGAAGCAGAGGGAGACAGTGTAAAAACAATAATTTTGTGGAAGTGTCTTTTTTCCTGAGCACATTCCTGGTTCAGTTTAAGAAAGCCTAATGTAGCGCTTGGGCCAGCTAGAGGGATATTCGGGTTCTGCAGCAGCAGAATTGGTCTGAAAGCAGCCTAAGGCCAGGTTGCTACCAGCACAGTGGTTTATTTATCTAAATCACTGGTCCATTAGGACCATTCTAAATTTCAGAGACAATTAGTGCTTCAACGGCTGCTAATTTTTCCTGCTCCCTGATTCGAATTGCTGTACGGAGGCCTTTCCTCAATGTGTTGCATGTGAGTGGAGTACCCCTTCTGTCTGCAAAGAGTGGGCAAGGTTACACTCAGCCTGTCTGTCTGATGTGTCACTCCCAGCACACAGATGGAGTTTAGCCAAAGCTATCATTAGAGATGGATGGTGTACGCATACTTGTGATCTGTAAGACGGACTGTTGTACTGCTTTACTTCATGGCTTTCTACGTCATGCTGCTTAAAACCCTAACGCATGCAAAGTGCTGCTTGTCAGAGTCTTAACTCAGAGTGAGCAGTCTCAGCATGTCACACTAAACTTGAGGGAACGGTGTTGGATCATTTTCAGAGTTTCAATTGATTTTAAAATTGCTTTGATGACTTACATAGTTGGGGAACAAATTGGGGAAAAAGTATTTGTCTCTCCATGTAAGCCTAGGCACCACATGAGAGGTCTACATTCTCACCAAAAGTATAGGTTGGAGTCATAGCATCCTCAGACTCTAGCTGCTGTGCATCCCAGACCCGGAGTTTAAAGTCCATTACAGTCAGGAGGGAAAGGTCAGTAAACTAATTTTAAAGGCAACTTCCATTCTAGTTATTTTCCTCCAGTATCTCTTTTTAAATGGAGCAGCTCTGTCCCATGGAAATTCTGTCCCCTTCAGCTTTTTAAAAAGTGATCTACTTTATGTTATAGGTTCAGACTGATTTGTTTCTTGCTTCTATAGAAGTTAATGACACTTTTAGTATTAGATAAGTAAGAAAAAAGAGAGACTCAGCAAGAAAGGTTTAAGCACTTATATTTTACCTCACATTTGGGACAGACTAAGCACATGTATATGATCGGTTACTGTGGCTCTGCTGATGTGCAGCAACTTGTTGAGCTGCAGTAACTCTAGCGTCTGTCTGAGCCCTGAGGGTTTGTCTACACACAAAAGTTGTAGTGTTTAGCCATACCATTAAAGTGCAACATTGCCCTCAAGGACAGATGCAGTCATCTTGATATAAAAGTATGTAAAACCATGGAACTTAGTCTTGTAAGAGAATAGCAGTAAGCTAAAGGTACATAAAATACCTTTATACCTTACTATAATATTATCTGTAGGAGAATACGCCAGCAGATCATCACTCTATGCAATTACACCAGTGCAAATATTGTGCAGAAGCCAGGCTTGAAATAATACAGTACCCTCACTGTTGTTAAAATTATCACAGAAGACATATTTCAAATCCTTCCAGTTCTGTAGTGTGTGCCATTCAGCAAGGAAAAAAAATATTTCACCCAGACTACACACAGGAAAAGTGTGTGGGGTGGGAGGGAAACACACAAATTGTAAAATGTCACATGAGTCTTGTATGAAAGAGATTAAACCTTCCTGTTCAAGCAAGAAATGGTGTATTAAAAATTCAGGAACTGAGGAGCAGGAAGGAATTTGAACCAAGGGTCACGATGAATTGCTAAGCTTTCTACATTACGTGTTCATTTGGTAATTCATGACAATTAGGTGACTTTAGGAAGGTGGAAAGTAAGACAGTAACATGATAGTCAGCAAATAAGTTTTGCTGGAGTTCTTGTAGGAGCTTGGTTTGAGACGTGGGACCCATCTATAATGTATTCACTGTTTTACAGAGGAGCAAGAAAACATGATCCTTGCACATGTATTGGATAGACAGAGCTAAAATCTAACATGGAATATGCATTATATGCTGCAAATATGCACAGAATGAGGTCTGTGAGGAAACACTTTGCGGTGGAGGGACAGCGTGGCTCCTGGAATGGATAATAGATTACAGACCATTTCTTTTTACATGATTTAGAAGTATTGCCAATATCTGTCATAACATCATCTGCTGTGCGAAACGAGTTGATCAAATGTGCAGGGCACACTCTTTTTGACCTTTGAGGAAAATGTGAGGTCTGAACTGCAGTGCAGAAGTGGTTCCTGCAGAGGTTGGGTCGTCATTGTCAAATGCAAAATGACAGCCACTGTTATAGGACAAATGGCCATCATTCATTTGTAATGCATGACTTCATGCTGTTGCATTTCCTTTTAACCTCCATGGTGTATGTATATGCTAGAGTCTATTTGGTTTATATGGCAAGGTTTTGGTAGCGGGGGGGCTGCAGGGGTGGCTTCTGTGAGAAGACACCGGAAGCTGTCCCCATGTCGGACAGAGACAGTTCCAGCCGGCTCCAAGACAGACCCACTGCTGGCCAGACCTGAGCCTGCCAGCGATGTTGGTAGCAACTCTGGGATAACATATTCAATGAAGGGTAACAAAAGCTGTGCAACAGCAGCTGGGAGAGAGGAGTGAGAAAATGCAAGAGAAACAACTCTGCAGACACCAAGGCCAGTGAAGAAGGAGGGGGAGGAGGTGCTCCAGGCGCCAGAGCAGAGATTCCCCTGCAGCCCATGGTGAAGACCACAGTGAGGCAGGTTGTCCCTCTGCAGCCCGTGGAGGACCCCATGCTTCAGGAGGTGGATGTGCCCTGAAGGAAGCTGCAGCCCATGGAGAGGAGCCCACGCTGCAGCAGGTTTGCTGGCAGGAGCTGTGACCCTGCCGGGGACCCATGCTGGAGCAGTCTGTTCCTGAAGGACTGCACCCCACGGAAAGGACCCATGCTAGAGAAGTTCTTGAAGAACTGCATCCTGTGGGAAGGACCCACTCTGGAGCAGATTGTGAAGGACTGTATCCCATGGCAGGGACCCCACAGGGAAGAGCGTGAGGAGGAAGGAGCAGCAGAGACAAAGTGTTAGGAACTGACCACAACCCCCACTCCCCACCCCCCTGTGCTGCTTGGGGGGAGGAGGTAGAAGACATGGCAGTGAAGATAAGCCTGGGAAGAAGGGAGGGCTGGGGGAAGGTTTTTTAGTTTTGTTCTTATTTCTCACTATCCTATTCTGTTAAAATTAATTGGCAATAAATTAAATCATTTCCCCAAGTCAAGTCTGTTTTGCCTGTGACGGTAATCAGTAAGTGACTTCCCTGTCCTTATCTCGACCCATGAAACTTTAGTCGTATTTTCTCCCCCTGCCCTGTTGATAGAGGGAGTGTGATAGAGCAGCTTGGTGGGCACCTGGCAGCCAGCCAAGGTCAACCCACCACAGAGAGAGTAGTGTTAAAGTACAAATTCTCATATGACTTTATCTTCTCTTGTATTATACAAGTCAAAAACAACTAAACAACCATCTCAAATAGTAAAATGCCACTCAGTGTAACAGAATTAGTAGACTCTGGCCCTACACAACTAGCTCTGTAAAGGACCTTCCTCTGCCAAAGACTTGCTGACCTTTTAGTACCAATTTTTTTCAAAGCATAAGCACCAAAGTGCTGATTTAGTTTTGTCATTAGATTTCATAATCATAAAATGCCCTCTAATTCTTATGTATCAATACATCCAGCACTACTAGAAGAATGCAGATTACACCCCAAAAAACAGCTAATATAAGGCACAGCAGTGTCAGGACACACTGTGGGAGACTCTTCCTGGAGCAGTGCATGCACAAGTGCTCTGTACTGATCGTGCAGCTGCACACATGGATCGAATGAACAGAGTGGAGATTTTCCAGAAAGAGGTACAACATCCAGAAATAGTTATTTGCTGGGCATTTCCCAAGGATGAAAGCAGCTACAACAGAAAACCGCATCTGATTGTTACACCAGTGTGGAGCAGGCAGTCCCGTTTCAGGCCTTTATTACTTAAAGAGAGAAATATTGGGAAAGGTGTTACATTACTGGGCTTTACCTCTCATGGTGATACTCCTCATATCTCTGAAATTAAGAAGGAATTAATATTTACAATGACGTATCTACAGAGTTTGAGGCTTCTCTAATTCCAGCTTACTTTAGGTGTATCAAAAATTGTCTATTAACTAGATACAGCCTCTAAATCGCTGCTTAGCACCAGAGAGGTAGCGTGGCATTTCCTTTTGCCTGTAGTCTGGGACACTGTCTAGAGTCATAGCTGCTCAGGATATGGAGTTACCCTCAGCAAGTGAGAATGACTTTCCAGTCATCCCTTCTAGTTACCTCTCCCTGCCTTTAATATGCCCTCAGTATTTCCTCTGTAAGAAGAGCTGTAGAGAAGGAAGTGTAGGTGATGGCTATACTGAACATCATTCTTGCACCATCTAAGTGGCAAAGAAGAGAAGGCAAAGTAAGTCCAGCTTCCTCGCAAGCTATCCCAGCACCCGGTGGGAATGAGGTCCTAGATGACCCATGGCCTGTGTTACCCTCACTTAACACATTGAACCAAGTATGGTTCATATTAAGAAAACTGACTACAGACAAACTTGTACCCTGTCTCAAACATGCTGTAAACACAAGTAAAATGCAATAGCATAATGAGTTTCAGCTTTCATGAGGAAGAACACATTTTACCTGACCTTTTAAATAACCATACTTATAATTACCTATCACAACTCAGTGGTGCATAGTAGACACCATAGTAGTAACTCAGCCTTGTATCTGAACCATGTGTTAGATCTAACATATTTGTCGGTATGTGCAGATATATATGAACTTTATTTTATTTCCTCTTCTACAGGTTTTACATCTATGTATGTCAATTGAGTTCAATTCTTGCTAACATAAGTGAAAGAAGAGCAAACTCCATAGATAGGAATAACCTGTAGACTTTAAAGTGCAGTTTAACCAAACACTTTTGGTGTAAATGATCCCTCTGGTAGATTAGAGAAGCTGTTGCTACATTACGGCGCACAAGATGACTGCTGGCTAGTAGAGGTCTCTTTCTATTTTTAGTTTATTTCCATTACGGCTGCTATGTCATGTAGTTTTAATAAAAAAATAATAATTCATGCATTTGTGATGTGTGTCCGACAATGATAACACACTGTCCGCATAGCAGAGCAGGGTACTTACACTGTACAATTGCATTTCATTTGAGAGCTTTCAGAAAACACAAATTTATGCAATATGTAGAGTGATGAATCACCAAATAAGGCCACGTACAATTAGATGTAGTAAATGATATGAAACATGCAGGGCTCTGGAGTGGGATCCAGAGTTCTGAATTAGGTGCTTTCTGCTCTGTACTTACTGCCAAGGGAGACAGCCTCCTCGGGAGGCCAATCTGAGCATCTCGTAAATTAAGCATGCGATTAGGAAATCAGTGTGCCTGAAACTTCACCCGATCCAGATGCAGATGCCAGAGTCAGGGCTGTAGGCATGCCCCTCTGCATGCTCCAGCTCAGAGGCTGGCTTTAGTGAGTGGGTGAAAGTATACTTGTGTTTTACTTGTGACAGGCAAAGCAAAGCGAGAAGGATGAACAAACTCTGCCCCTCCCTGTAACTTCTTGTTTCCTAGTCCTTATAATAATATGGAAACTTTCTCACTGCAGTGCCACAGTTTCGTTCCAGTGCTGAGTGCCTCAGCTGTCAAAGAGATAACGTAGTGCTGTGCAGAGACAGGGACCCTGTGCTTTCACCAAGCACAGAGCTCTGCTGTTGCAGCTTCCTCTCTCATGAACAAAAGACTGGAGGACGATGAGGACTATCAGCATTTTTCCTTCTTGCTTTGGACACACGGGAGTGGGAAAAGACATGCAAGCTTTCTCAGGCTGTGACAAAGACTGAACCGAAGTCTCCCACAAGTTGGCTGACTGCTTTTGTTGTCTAACAAGCTGTGGCTGCTCCTTTCTCTCCTGAGACAAACAAATTGATCACGTCAGCACTTGGATGAGAATCTGATCCTGCCAATAAGCAGTCATGTATATTTGGAGGATAGCAACTGGGTGGAGTCCTGTGACATATTAGGCAGAAACAAGGAGCTCAGTTGCAGTGAGAGCTGCGTGAGGATCTCTGAAGCAGAGCTCTGGGCACACCAAGGACTCTGAAATCAAAGAAAGATGTGCCCAGGCCTAAGCAGCAATTGGAAGAGGGTATATATGGACCTCAGTTTTACACTTCCATGCCACAGCTCCACCCGAGTTCTAGTTTAGCTATCAAAGCCCTTTACTGGGTATAGTTCATGCTTTCATCTTGACACAAATAACTGGATCTTCAAATTAGGATGAACCATGGCTGAATCACTGATTTTTCCAGATGTTTGATGTGCTTCCAGATGTTTGATCTCTTAAAAGTAAGACTAAAAAAAGCTAAGATGAGAATATGACATGTTTATATTAGATTTACATTTGATATGCATACTCAAACCTACCAGGAACTCTAGGACAAAAGTAACCTTTGATGTCTTGGTGATGTTGTAATCGTTGTCTTTCCAAAATGCTGAGATGTTTATGGACAGATATTAATTGAAAAAAGTGTCTGTGTCAAAATAGGAACATATAGGGAAATATTCTTTGTTTCTTAAAAAAAAAATGAGAAGGGAGCAGAAAAGTGTTCTGCACTAACAGAATTCTTTAAATTGTCTCCTCAGTTTTATGCAAACTGTTTATTATTTTCAGGACCTCAGTATTATAAATTTTGCAGTCTTGGAGCAAAATATTATATATAGAGGAAAATAGAAGCTACATAAATAATTATTGGTAGATTAAAAATAACTTTCCCATGAATACATGGTTAAAAAAAAGGAACACACAATCACTGGAGCTCTATTTGTTAATACTTCCTGGCCAGGCATACGTCAAATAACACTTGGAAACAAATTGGCAGAAAACCAAAGCTCCCTGCAAGTGCAGGTACGAGACAATGAAATTAACACAACCTTGAGTTCATGTGCATGGTGAAAAAAAATCCAAAACTCACTCTTTCAACTTGGTTATTCTTTCTTCATCATGTACTTTTTTCCCCACTTAAAGGCAAGAATTTGACAAATCCTTGTCAGCTTGATCTTCTGGGATGACTTAATATTTTCAAAGATAAACATTTAGATTCTACAGAAGATCCACAACTCCACACTAGAACTGCAATATTCAAGCAAGTTTTGTCACTCAGAGAAATTCTTCTCCAAAGAACTTCTGATGCTATCAGTGGTTTATGATCAGTTTGAATTCTAGTCTTTCTGTGTTTTCCTTCCTATACATTTTCATAACCTTATCACAGCCAGAGATGTAGGAGCCTGAGCCTTTCTGTTAATTTTGTGCCGTCCCTCTCTGGAGGGGCTTTAGGAGGATTATTAGGGCATTTTACATCATATGATTATAAGCACTGCCTGAGTGGGCAGAACTTCTTGCCTAATACATTTTCTCTAAGAAGGGTCAAAAGTGATTTCCCAGGGAAGTGCCTTCAGAGCAAAGCAAGGATATAGTTAGACTTCCCCTAAATTCTCTCTTGCTTCCCACAATTTGCAGCTTGTAGGGTTCCTGAGTCAGAGGTGATTTTTCACATTTTTAGAAGGCTTCAGGTATTCATCTTCCAGTAGCTAGTTCAATTTTCTTTTGACCCTGTGTGAAATGTTAGGTTTCACAGCATCCTGTGGTGAAGAATTTCCACCATGTAATTACCTATTGTGTATGTAAGATCCACCTCCTCTGATTGTCCTGACTTGTCCTTCTCTGGACATTTTCTAAATCTATGACAACCTTTTTGAGAGCAAAAAACTATAGGACCCACCATAGATTTATACAGTGGTAAATTTCTATTCTCTGTATTCTTTCCTACTTCTTTCCTAATAATTCCCAACAGTCAGTGTGCTTTTTTGACCACTGAGCTGACATTGTCATGAAATTGTCTGTTATAAACTCAAGCTCTCATTCGTGACTCATTACAGTCAGCTCACAGACCATATATTTCATATTTTCCCCACGAACTCATGGGAAAAGGGAGACCAAGGCCAGGTCCTGTGTGCATCAGTCTGTATGTTTCTCATCAAATGTCATCTGCCATTTTACCCAAGTACAAAGTCCCATAAAGTTCTTCTGCAGTTCTGCACAGGTGGCTCCATCATTACTACCCTCAGCAACTTGGTTTTGTCAGCAAACTTTGTCACCTCTCTATTCACTGTCATCAAATTAAAAAAGTTTCCTAGGTCTGTGGCAGTCAATTGTCATGCACATCTGCACACCCATGCAGTAAAGGGAGAGAAGTTACAGAGATATCAGAGCTATGGAGGAGAACAGCAAAACAGCCACAGGTTTGAATTATTTGCTCATGCATTCATTTGAATCTAGATTGCAGGAATGAGGAAAAAATGAGACAAAATCAATCTTTTGGAAAAAGTCACCTCTAAAGATAGTCCTGTTCATAAAGTAAGATTCCTGCAAGGCACATCAGTTGACTATATTTTAATGGAGTGTAGAGTTTAATCCAGTTTAACTAAGTCACACTTAAGTCAATTTAGAACCCCTCTAGCAGACTTAAGGGAAGAAATATATCACAAAGTAGCTTGTTTGTTACTACTTTCATAGCAGAGCTACTATAGTACATTACAGGTGTTGCTACCATGCATACTTATCCAGGGTGCATGACAAATGTGACACCTCAACACACTGCATTGTTACCAAAAATAGCAAATGGACCCACAACAGCTTTCCAGCATGCTTTATTGTGACAGGAGGCAGAAATGCTCTCCCAATTCCTCATTACTTTTTTATTTATTTACATGCTAATTTATTAACAGACAGACAGTGTTCAAAAATGCTGTTGTGTTTATCACAGTCAAGCCCTCCTTCTAGCAAACTTGAGCTAGCTTGTGAGCTGTGTGTCCTGGGTCAATAAATTCTGACACTGCTGGACATATGGAAACCAGGAGGATCTGTACCAGGTACAACTGCTGCCTCCTGCTAACACACGGCTCCTTGAGCTTCCCAAAGCCAGTGCATGTGGACAGATTTAGATAAATGGCATAGAAGATACATGAGCTAAGAAATTCCCAAGCTAAACAGAAGTAGACTTAACACAGAAATAGCACTGTAAAAATGCCTTTGGAAGCAATGAATAGCACACCACCTGGAGATAACAGAGCATGAGGATAGCTGTGGAGTGACGTAAGCAGTAATGGCTGTGGTCTGGATCAACTGGTTTGCACCATGGCCATTTGTTGCAGCACCCCAAAGCTATCATAGAATAGAATCATAGAATCGTTTAGGTTGGAGAAGACCTTTAAGGTCATCAAGTCCAACCGTTAACCTAGCACTACCAAGACCACCACTAAACCATGTCCCTAAGCACCTCATCCAAACGTCTTTTAAATACCTCCAGGGATGGCGACTCAACCACTTCCCTGGGCAGCCTGTTCCAATGCTTGATAACCCTTTCAGTGAAGAAAAATTTCCTAATATCCAGTCTAAACCTCCCCTGGCGCAACTTGAGGCCATTTCCTCTCGTCCTATCACTTGTTACCTGGGAGAGGAGACCGACCCCACCTCTCTACAACCTCCTTTCAGGTAGTTGTAGAGAGCAATAAGGTCTCCCCTCAGCCTCCTTTTCTCCAGGCTAAACAATCCCAGCTCCCTCAGCTGCTCCTCATCAGACTTCTGCTCCAGACCCTTCACCAGCTTCGTTGCCCTTCTCTGGACACGCTCCAGCACCTCAATGTCTCTCTTGTAGTGAAGGGCCCAAAACTGAACACAGTATTCGAGATGCGGCCTCACCAGTGCCAAGTACAGGGGCTGGCCACACTATTTCTGACACAAGCCAGGATGCCATTGGCTTTCTTGGCCACCTGGCCACACTGCTGGCTCATATTCAGGCGGCTGTCAACCAACACCCCCAGGTCCTTCTCTGCCTGGCAACTTTCCAGCCACTCTTCCCCAAGCCTGTAGCGTTGCATGGGGTTGCTGTGGCCCAAGTGCAGGACCTTGCACTTGGCCTTGTTGCACCTCATACAATTGACCTCGGCCCATTGATCCAGCCTGTCCAGGTCCCTTTGCAGAGCCTTCCTACCCTCGAGCAGATCAACACTCCCACCCAACTTGGTGTCATCTGCAAACTTACTGAGGGTGCACTCGATCCCTTTGTCCAGATCATTGATAAGGATATTAAACAGAACTGGCCCCAACACAGAGCCCTGGGGAACGCCACTCCTGACTGGCCGCCAACTGGAGTAAACTCCATTCACCACCACTCTTCGGGCCCGGCCATCCAGCCACTTTTTAACCCAGTAAAGCATATGCCCGTCCAAGCCATGAGCAGCCAGTTTCTCCAGGAGAATGCTGTGGGAAACCATGTCAAAGGCTTTACTAAAGTCTAGGTAGACAACATCCACAGCCTTTCCCTCATCCACTAGGTGGGTCACCTTGTCATGGAAGGAAATCAGGTTAGTCAAGCAGGACCTGCCTTTCCAAGGAGGAAGGTAGAGTAAAAGACTCCAGGGCTACCTAAACTGTTGAGTAACTGATCTGGGATAACGCTGGTTTCTGCACGTTGATGCAAGCTTTTCCTGGCAGCCTGTGGGCCATATACATTCTGTACTGCCTCTGCATGCCTGCCATACCAGCTGGTTCTGTTTTCATGTTTTCCAATGGCACCTGATGTGTGGCCTGCCAAAGGCTCCTGAAAGATTAATCTGGCCTTCAGCAAGGGAAATAACCTCATATTAATCATTCTCCCCATTTTTTTTCCATCCCTGCTGTAGTTTTTGTGCTGAAATAATAACATAATTGAAATGCAAATAAATAAGACAGAAATTAATAAAAATACCTATCTTCTTTTAGTTCTTTGAATTTCCAAATTAATGCAAGAACACTGCATGACTCAGAAAACAGCCAGTGACTTTTGATTAGTATGTGTGTAATGATAATGTATGTCCAGTCAAAATTAAGAAGCCATTTCCTGAGGCCACCTTACTTTGCTGCTGGCTGGCTGTTTTTAAGTCAACAGCACAGTTGTGTGCTCTGTGCTACCAAATGCAGTTTATCATCTAAGCTGTGGTAGTAGACAAAATAGCTTCACTAGAGTATGCTCATAAGCAGACCATCAAAACCCATTCCTAAACTGCCAGAGGCTTTGTTAACCCATCGTGAATTTTCTGATGGAAAGTTGCAGGTTGTCAGGAGATGCTCAGTGAGGTAAAATTTGAGGGAGCTTCTTTAAACACAGTAGTCTTGGGCACGGTGAGGAATGACAGGTGACTATACTAAATGCCTGAGAGGAATGCTGCCCTCTCTGTCCCCTCCTATAGTATCCCCATTGTTGATAAAGGCTGTCTTCCTTTTGTTGGTGTTCATTGTGGAGAGAAATGCACTAGTTATTTACTGGTGAAAATGAGATGGCAGTAACAAGCAACGGAAGACAGTGTTGTTTTTCATTTTGCATTGATGCCCCTCTACAGAGGCATGCATTTCTCACATTAATCTTCTCAAAGCCTTTATTGTCCTCGTTTCCTGTTACAAATCAAGCTGGTGATGGCAGCCCCATGAAATCCCATTAGCATACTGAGAGCAGTGTATTACAGTACCAGGCAACAGAATAAATGCAGAACAATAAGTATAATAGGGAATGCATTACCCCAAAATGAAACAGCAGCTCTGTACTGTGTGCCAGTTCTATGAAGGTGCCTTCTCTTCTGCTTGAAAACAAATAAACAGCATTTTTGGGGCTCAGTTTCACTGTCAAGTAAAATCTGCCTACTTTGGGTCAAGAAAAACAGACGCAAGAGGAGCTGCATGCCCAGGTGCAACTCTCTGTCTCCCTGTTCATGGACTCTAATTTTAATCTCTTTGAAAGACTGATTTTCAGGTATAAAAAGCTGCCTATTTTTTGATCTACAGATATAACTGGACCCTGCAAACAGCTGAACTTATTTTAGAGTCTTATTCTTTGCTTTGCTTTGCTGGCATCAATGGCAGCACATGATGAAAGATTCAGAAGAGAGGTTGCCTTTAAAAGCAGCAGGGTTGATTTTTAGTGTTACTTCTTGTGAAGCCTGGACTAGAAAGGAAGTTGCCAGTTTGTAGCCAGGCAAGCAATGGCCTGCTATGGATGAGTAGGAAGACAGTTGGGTCATCAACGTATGCTAATACATCAGTAATGCTGACAGTTCTCAGGGGCAGGACGGTATATGTCCTCTCCTTAGGTGGTCTTAATGGTCTTGAAGTAAAGGTACATACAGTAGGCAACTGCAAGCCACCTTTGGAAAAAAAGTGCAAAAACAACTAAGATAAGGAGCAGTCCCACAGAGGAATTAACATTTACCTTTGCCTTGGACAGGGATTGTAAAAGCCTCTTCGAAAATGTGGACTCCTACTGACTGTCAAATACTGGTGTGTTCAAAGGTGGGAAAGCAGCTGTGCTTTTCCAGAATGAAAAGGATGATCAATTTGAAAGGCTCTTAAGAAAAGTTGTCAATCATTTTAAAAGAGCAAATCAGACTAGGTATTGGCATATTGTTTCTGATGACAAATCAGTTTCTAGTTTTAAATATAGGTTGTAATTCTAAAAGCAGAAACAGTAAGTTTGGATTTTTTTCATAAATGCCAGATGCAGAGTTTCTGTGCTAGTAACTTAAGATTATATAATGACATGGAATATAATTTTCTCTCTGAAATAGTTTAATTTCTAAGTGGGGCTGTGGCTTGGCAAGCAGGTCCAAGGGATCTCTTAGCTCAACAGATCTCCAATGAGCTTTGGGCTCTCTCTTTGCAGGTGAGTTTGCAAAAGTTGAGTAAAATATGACATGAGAACTTCTTGCTGAAGATTTGTATTAGCACAAGCATTTGCAAGTTTTGTTGTTCAGCTGAATATAGCTGAAATGCATTATCATGGGACTTAGTATTAGTTAATGTTGTTCAGTATATTCTCTTGTCATCCTCTTTGTAAAATTCAAATACTAAATGGAAAAAAAAAAACCTCAAACAACCCAAACCTGGCTGAAAATATAAGAAAACAGGCAATGTTGTGTGATATCTATGTATTTCATCTTTCCAGATAGGTTAGGCCTGGTTTGACATGAGAAAAACAAGTAAGGTCTTAATGAATTAGGCCAAAGATGGGGATGGGTGAGGAGCATGAAACCTGAACATCTTCAGAAGATTAGAAGAAATGTTCCATTCAGGAGTTCACACTGAGGCTGGACGAAGGTTTGAAGGCAAGAGATGCAAGTGAGAGCTGACACACAGAAAAGCATCTAGTCTGTGCTAGTTTCATTTAAGCTTTCAGGCTGCTCTGTCTTGTCCCAGAAGAATGCTGGTTGCGTAATAAGCATTTCAAACATGGATCCAGACCATGTTATGTGAGCATGAAGGGACTTGCTAGGATTTCCCATCTTAGCATATCAAAGAAGATGCCCACATGGGTTTTGCATAGAAACACAGAACCTAGAAAGAACCGTTTTGGTCATTAAGTATAGACAAGCATGCAAGAGATTTTTAAATCACATAGATCCACAAGATCTCTACTTCACCTGTCCCTGCATGTCACATGCCAAAGAAAAATTTCTATCACCTTAAAATAAATGGAGGTCCTTCACTATAACAGATGAAAAATGAGGTTGAACTACAGGAAGGCAGCAGGAGACCTCAACAATGCTACTGCTATAGGCTGCTCCAGAATCCATAAAACCCCACTTGCTCAGAAGCACATATGTTTAGGAAGGTTCAGGAATGGTCATCTTAGCAAACACAGTTTCTGTCCCTAGCTCCAGAATAAATGTTGAAGAATTCTTAAATATAGAAAACCACAAGGCAGGAAACTTCAGCATCTTTCCTAACGATAAATCCTTAATTAAGGGATGGGGGATGTTAATGTTTTTCAAAGAAAAGCCCCAGGTAGTCCATCAAATACAGAGGTCCTTGTATGTCTACCCATAGTGTGTGAGGGAATGTGCTAAAAATATCATAGCTAAAGGACAATTGATTGCACAGCTTTTGAAATTAGTACCAGCAATTATGTAATTGTTTTTCTCCCTATAATACCATGTGTATACATTACATCTTACAAAGACCTATGAAACAGAAACTAATTCATGTTCACCTACCTGCTTCAAAATAATGCCCTTGGAAGATTCTCCTTAAACAACCTTGAAGTTGCTTCTGAATCATTCCAGGAAGTGCATATGCAATGCGAGGTATTGGGTGAAATTATTCATCCCTTAACTATTTGGAAGTTCCCCTTTGCCACAGTGTGCTCATGCTTTCTAAATTGTTAGTTGTGGCCAATGTCAATGGAGATGAGTCCTCCAAACATCACTGATGCACATGAAGAGAGATATGCATTTTTCACACTTATCTGATATTATTCAGTAGGAATGAGTGGCATAGCAAGCTGATTCTGAAAGTTCAGTTTCAGTTTAAACTGGCCTCTGAAGTTGAGTGTTCTCAATGTTTAAGTTCCTCCCTTTTAAGTTTTCAAAATATGCATGTAGCATAAAAATAAAATTACTAATAAGATACACAGCATTTAGTGTGAGAAAACCGTTAACAAATATTTTAATAATGCACATTTATTTCTAAATCCCTGTAAGAAAATCTTATTACAACAGTAATCCACTCTGTAATACCTTCCCCTAGTACTAAAAGCAAACTGGATGAAAATCATCTGAGAGATGTGTCTGAGCATAACTTGCTTTGAGCATGAGCATATTAAGTTTTATGACAGACTGAGCTTCATTTATAACTAGTCCATAGAAGCTCTCCAACAATTAAGGCATTACTGCCCTGAAAATGGATGTGATATTCCAAAGCTTCACTTTTTAGATGTTCCCTGTAGTCTTCTTTCTCCTTCAGATCTAATAACAACATGAAATGATCTATTCCTCTTTGAAAAAAGAAGAAATAAAAAATAGTCTGCAAGTGACGCTGTTGGCTGCAGGCACTGAGGAAATTCTGTGCGTTTGCCTAAGTCCCTCCTACTATCCTGGTCAGATCAGGGTTCTGCTATGTAAAGCCCTATTGTACGAAGTGCTTCCTGTCTCACAGACCATAAGCCAGGATCCAGAAAAGCCTTTAGGGATCTAAGGTAGGCTTTAGCTCCGTAAACACAAATTGCAGTCCTCAGAAACATCACTCAGCTGTTGCCTAAATCTGGAAAGTGCTCAACTTTTCAGCATTACACTGACTTAAACCTCGGCTTATGGTCATTCCCAAAATGACTGGGAAGCCCTGACTACCACACAGCACTTTCTGTCTCATGTGCAAGCCCCACTGAGACCCACAGTCCAGATCTGTTGTCTGCTGAGTCACTCAATACAATCCTCATTGTGAGAGCACATCTTCCAGACAGGGTCCTGCAGAAGGCATGGCCATTGCATTGCCCCCACATGTGTCAGACGATGGACAGGGTACACCACAGCTCCTGCTGCTTATGGAAGAACTATTTTGGTTCTCTTCCCTACCTGAGCAGATCCCAAACTATCTATCTGCCCAGATCCATCCTTCCTCTCCTGTCACCTGCCATGGTTAAGGGAGGGACTCATTTACTGTCAGTTTTTCCTGTTGTTTATCCACTTGCTATTGAATATGTCAAAGTAAAGTGGAGACAGATAGTGAGTGCGAGTGTGTCCATCTGTGATACTAAGACTCTAGTCCCTGCAGTAATGACATTAGATATTTTATTAAATGACCGTTTAATGTAAAATACAACTAAGTAGGAAGAACAAGGAAGACTGTCTGTTCTAAATTCCTGCTGGCACATTTGCAAGGTATGAATAACTTAAAGGAATTTGATTACAGTGACCTATATTCAGAGTCTTCATTCAGTTACATCGACCCAGAACTCCACTGCAGGATGTCTGGTTGGTGCCATACATTGTCTTCCAGCATGCCAGTCAATGTGGCAGTCAGTGATGTATAGCACTTCCAAGTTGCTCCCTCCTGGGATTTTTCAAAGGAAGGAAGGAAGGAAGGAAGGAAGGAAGGAAGGAAGGAAGGAAGGAAGGAAGGAATCTTTTTTCCATGTTTTGTAAAGCTACTCATCACTAGTTTGTGAAAATGTCAATTAGATCTCAGTTACACCCTCAGAGTACTACTGTGACATTGGACAGGCTACCAAACCTACTACTGTGCTTGTAGCACAGGTATTTTGTACCCTTGGACTGTCTTCCCTGATGACTTTCACTTTTTAATGGAGCTGAATGTATGTTTAGTTAAAAACTAGTCCTAGTTTGATGGCTGATGATCCCTGTCTTTCATTAGAAGTCCATCCACTGTGAGGGGGTGGGAGTGTGCTTGGTTTTGCTGAACTCAGTTCTCTCTCTGCTTCTACAAAAGTATGGTTTTGTTGCAGGATTCCCTGCTTTGGTTACTTTTTTTCTTTTCCCTTCTTTAAGTAAGTGCCCTCTTTTTTCTCATTTCAGCCAAAGCAAACAGAAAAATATTGCAAAAGATAAAAATCTTTAGTGGAGTTACAGTTCCAGAAATTTACAGGCCTGTTTCTCATCCAAAGACATTTAGGTAAGTTTGATTAAGCTTTGAAATGAAACATAAAGCTCTACTAAAGCTCTGTGCCAAGCCATTACCACTTTCAATATTATCAGTATTGCACTAACATGCTAGAGAAGTTGTCCCTGACTTTACACCAGCTAATAGCCCCTGTGGTTCTGCTGGCCTGCCTTCACCAAGGCTTTCACGCCACACAGCTTGCCCACCTGCAGGAAATGGTCACTAAACCCCTCTCCAAGATCTGTATAGATCCCCAATAAGGTGTACGTTTGCCTAGAGGAGTCCCAGCCATTTATTGCTCCCATTCCCTCATTCCTCAGCTTGTAACTCTGGAATTGCTCCTTTATTCCCAGGAACATATCAAAGTAATATAAGCCTAGGCTGCATGATGCTTTTTGAGGAATAGCCACAGTCCAAGAAAACTCTAGAAAAAAATGCTGTCATTCCTATTCATTGCTGTGTCCTGTCTTGTTATTACATTCCTCTCTTGTAGAGAGACCTCCAACAGATTTGGTGGGGGAAGGCAGGGGGAGGTGATTAAGATCCCCCTTCACCGAGGTTAAAAAAAAACAACACCAAAAAACACATCCACATGAAAGGTCACTTCATTACAGGTTTCTCAGGGGAACAATCCAGACCCTCATTGTAAATGAATTGTGGTTTCTAAGATACCTCAGTGTTTTGGATGGCAATTCCAAGTAATTAGAAGAAATATACAGCATGTAAGTAAAGCTAATAATTTTATCAGGTGCTTTGTTGAAAAATGAGGCTGTGTGATTTTTCTCTCTGGGCTTTAGTAAAAGGAAAAATACAAGAAAAATTAAGGATATTTTTTTTGTTTGAATCCCATTCAACTTTATTTTGACTGAACAGGGAAGAGAGCAATAGGGGCCCTAGAAAACCCAGTCTTATCAGTTCAACTAGTAAACTGAAATATTTTGCTTTTGAGTGAAAAATGATGATGCTAAAACCGGTTGTTAAAGAAAGGAAATTTCATATTTCCAGCATTTTTAGCTAAGGCAGAATTTACACTGAAATTTGTTATCTTCATTGTTCAGTTGTCAGCAGCCTTTGTTGGGCTTTAAGCTTTCCACAAATTTCTTTTTCTGTTTGTAGGAATATATAGGAAATCAAAACTCTAGGCATTGTGGGAAAACAAAATATATTAATATTTTTGAGTATTTAAATCATATGGAAGGATAGACAAGTCACATCATTTTATTTCTAGAACTATTCTCAATGATCCTATGTATTTCAGCTGAGGAAGGCATTACAAATAAGCCCTAGACATAGTATGCTTATGAAGTTTAATTTTTTATAAATTCATATTTTCTCTCAAAGTGAAATCGAATGATCTGTCTTACTTTCAACTCAGCAGATTAAAATAATCTCTCAGGGTCCTACCAAGAAAGAATTTTAGAAATACTTCATTAAGCATATTTATATAAAGCTTCACTACCAGCACCTCTGCATCTACAAAGCAGCATCCTTCCACAGCTCAGTTTGGGGATTTTATTTTCCCTTTATCCAACATTGGTATCCTCAAAAATAATGAATGTTTCAGTCAGAACTCCCACAGTTCCTTAAGAATACCACAAGGATTTTATTGCTAATTGAAGAAATAGATAACATGTGTCTTCACTTCAGCAGCCTTTATTTATTTCATGGACATTTTTCATCAACTTTCAGACATTTTCTGTTTGAAATTCTACATAATTTAATGTTCCCCATCTGGAATGTTAATACTCGGCATGAAGAAAAGGAAGTCAAAGGGGAAAAAAAAAAAAGTAACAACATTTCTTTGACTCCCGTGTCAGTAGTACCAATTAGCTACATGAATTTTCCATCTGCTTTTGCTAAAGAATAGGTGAACAGCTGCATCCTACAGGAAGACATTCTGATGCAGCCAACAGAAACTGTCAAGCACCTGGTCATTTCCTGTCACTAGCTTCACTAGTGCTGCAGATATCAAATCACACAGGCTTTGTCTGCTAACTTGGAACAAACTCTGCTAAAAAATTGCTGCTATTCCACTTTGTCTTAGGGAAATCTCTTTGCCTACTGATTTAAGTGTTTGGGGTTTATATTTTACTTCATGTCCATTGGATTGAATAGCATAATGCCGTATGTGTCAAAATTTATGGGCCTCACAGTCTCCTAAACAATAAGCACATCAGAGTAATGCTGCAAATTAAAGAGAAATCAATGATTTTCTTTGGCATGGTCTAACTCTGCTGTTAATTGGTCATATATATTGTGTTGGGTGGTTGCATCTAATCTATTTATTTGCTTAAAGGAATACCTACCACTTCACCCTTATGTTTCACAGTATAACATACAAACTTTCTCATTCCTCAAATTTAAAAGGAGATACTATTTTCTACCCTCCTCCTCCCCACCACCCCACCCCCGACACAAAAAAAGATGCATAGATATTATGAGGATAGATAACTTCAAAATGTCTGGCTAGCTGACTTACACAACTGGAAGTACTGATGTTTTCAGACATTTTGCATGAAGCCCAAAGTTTTTTGCAAGATATCTGGGCCTTTTGCTGCTGTCTCCTGCTGAAAATGTTGAGAGAATACCTTTCTCCTCGTTCATTGTTGAAGCAATCAGCTTACTCACATGATATTGTTCAGCTCTCTGGCTGAATCAGTGGAAGGCTTATAAAGAGGTAAGACCATCTGTAGTGTTAAGCAGAGAGTGAGAATGCTTTCTGGAACTGTCAGGGGAATTAGGAGATTTCTAATCTTTTTAAACCTGATGGTTGTGAACCCTGTAATTTTGACCTTGCTTGTGAAATAACTGATTTTAAAAGAAATAGATCATTTTGAAAATAACAGTAGGTGTCAGAATTTAAACTTACATTCAACATCTTCACAAACAGCAATTGAAAGTCACACATTCATATATAGTTTGGGGTATGACGCGTGTGTATTTATGTAATTTCAGTGCTGCATCTCTTGTCAGGAGTTTTGCCTGACTGTAAAAACTGCCTTATGGACTGCCTGCCTTATTAAATTTGCTGATACCATGCCTGTGGTCTGCAGAGCTGTGAAGGCAAGACTGCCTCCTTCGTATTACTCTGGTTTTTAAGATTTACTTTCCCTCTAGTTCCAAATGGTCCAATAAATTGCCTTTCTCCTCAGTTTCCACAGTAATCATCTTTAAAAACAACTCTTGCAACAGAGGTTTTGTATTGTACATGTATACATGCACTACGAGAATGCAGTCAGGGTTGCTAATAGGTCCATGCCCAGAAAGAGGGAGGATGCTTGAGCAAGCCTTCCCAGGTGCTCTGTGAAGGTCTCTGTTGCAAAGGCCTGTTCTGTGTTGCCTTCCCTGGTCCTCAGCACACACATGCTCACAAAGAGAGCAGCTAACAGGGAAGCAAACGTCCATATGGGAGCCTGGGCAGACGCTGGGGGACAGTCTCACATGAGTCATGCTGACATACCCGCATCTTTGCAACCTAATATTTCTCTTAGGTCAGCTCACACTGGGATGTGTGGCACAGCAACAGCAGCCTCTTTGTGTCGTTTGACCAGGAAAGGCAGTTTTTCTGCCACAAACGCATTGTTGTACCTCATTTCTACACAAACATTTGTGAATCTCCTGCATTTTTAGCAGAGGGAATTGAAATACAGGGGTCAGTGCTATAACCACCAAGTGCCTTAGCTAATTGCAGATGTTCATCCTGCGAAACCCACAGAATAAGTTTACAGTGTTTCATGACACTTCATAAGTTCTGGGTGAGCCGTTTCGTCTCACTCCTGTGTTCACACCTGTCCCTACAGTGCCTGTCCCTCATTTTTTCCTTTCACACTTGACAGCCAAGCAGTTTTTTGGTCTTAGCCCAAGGAGGAAAAAAAAAAATTATTCGGACTCTTTAATTTACAATGTTGTAAGTAAAACTGAATAAGGATCTTGGAATGGGAAATGTGTATGATTGGTATTCATCAAACCAAAGTTGTGATGGCAAATATTAAAATTCAGAGCTCACAAGACCCCTCAGAGATAAAAGAGAGTTCATTTATGAGTTCTTTTATGGTATGTTTTTCTAGTCCTTGAATACACAAACACTGGTATTTATGAAAAAGCAGTGACTTTTTAATATAAATATCTCTACCTTTTGAAGATAATAACTGAAGCTAAAACTGGTTTTCTTAATACATATTTAGATCATTTAGATAATGCTTATTCATGAAGAAGAGAATATAAATGACTGATTGTTGGATCCTGAATCATTAGGTTATCATGTTATGAGGGATTTTTTAAAGCATACCGTAGAAGTATATGGTTTACAAGTACCTCCTCTCTTCATATCTTCATAATCTGTTCTGTTGCGGATGTATCTCCATTCTATTTTTCTCTTTTAGGCAATTGCCCCTGACAGTAAGTATATCCTGACAAAATTACATTTTAGATCTGAGAACTGAAGATCATAATAGGAGATTCTGCAATTAATTTTCAGAGATAAGATAAAATATCCATAAATCAAAGATTAAGCTGCAGGATATATTCTTCTTCATTATTGGAGTTATTTGTGCAAGGTTTATTCTTGACTCCTATTCAACACCTTCTACACTTGCTTTAGCTGTATATAGACTCCTGTTTCAAAAGATTTATAATATGTGTGCCATTGTCTATAAAACCAGCTCCAGATATTCGACTTTTGAAAATCTGCACCTATTCAGTAAGTTCCCAGCTGTAGCTTACCCTCCATAAACACTTCCCAAGCACCTAGACATTATTAGTCTCCCATAACAGTGTAACTCTCTTTTTAAGACTCTTTTATGATGACAAAATCTCTGATAAGGGCTCCTAGTACATCAAGCTTTATCATTATCACCACTGCTATAACAGTACCACTCTGCAACACACAAACAAATTGGCTTCTGAAAATTGTTTTAGATTGCACAAAGTATCCATTAGACAGACACATACAGTATGTCATATATCTACACTGGATAGCAAGAAAGGATGGGGCATCATGGCAAAAGTAGCCAATTTTTTTGGATGAGGGTCTGTCCCACTGAATCATTTGTGTTTTACTGACTGACTTACTGGATGAACCAAATGCTGCAAAGCAGGGAATTATGTCAGATAAAAATGATGAACAATAATTCAGTTAAAAACTGAAACAGAGACAGGTGTATTTTCCTGTATTGCTTTATTCAGGAAGCAGAAGGACTGTGAACCTGTTGAGGTAAATTTATTTTTATTTGTTTTGATTTACAAATCCACCCATTTTGCAGTCTTTAAGCTCTGCACATTTTGTCATGTAGTAAAGGTTCATAATCTGAAGCATCAATCAGTATATGTATCTAGATACAAGGCAACGATCTTTTAATTCCATAATAGCCACTATATAAATGTATACACAAATATATAGCATCAGTCACCAATTGCTTTGGTGTTTCCCATGAAGTGTAGGGCTCCACTGAGCTAGGTGCTGTACTAATAGGGAAATATTTAACGCCTTTCATATTAAATAGAATGCCTTTCATTTAATCCCCGTGGTTACTGTCAAACTTAAGGCTAGAAGCAGCAATAACAGACCATCAGAGAAAGGTAGATAAGAGGCGCTGCAATGGAAGACTGTGTATTTCGCAGCCGGAGATGTACCATACACTACCCGCTGGTACGGCTATGCAACATTTATCCCCTTTAGTCACCATGGAGCACGAGAGAGAGAGAGAGAGAGAAGGTGAGCACGAGAAAGAGGGAGCAAAACAGTGAGAATAAGTGGGAAAGGAGGGAGAAAAGGAGACGATGACGGTTGTTCAAAGTGCAGGAGGAGCAGTGGTGAGGTGGGGGAAAGCAACTTATTAGCAGCAGTCAGCTATGAGGAGCTCCACTGGGGAGGTAGAAAGCACAGCTTGAAGGCATTGCTGTGAAAACCATTGGCTGTGGTGTCAGTTTTTATGTGGTTCTGTCTCTAGCTGCTACTGTCTCTAGCAGCTAGCGCTGCTCACATCTATCACTCCCACAAGCCTGAAGGAGAAGGCAGGCTTTGCAGTACCATCGGGTAGGTGTAAAAAAATAGAGAACCAGTGGACTGAGGAGGGGGAAGGAAATTCTTGCCTGTGAGGACATGTCGAGCCTGTCCCGCTAGCAACCCCATCGTTTAAATCACCAGAGCAACAGCTTGAGTTCCTCCAATCACCCCAGCACTAATGCGCTGTGCTGTGCTGAGCTGTGCTGTGCTGAGAGCTATGGTCTCTCGGGTACGCAGATTTGTGCCAGAAACCATCAGTGTCAGTGAAAGTGCGTGATGTTGGATGGGAGAATTTGTGCTAGTTCGTGAGTAAAGCTTTATACTGGAGAATTCACAGCTTTATCATAAAGATTTCTTAAGGAAGAAGCTGAAAAGATGGTGCTCAGTGACTAATTTCAGACACTGTAAAACAAGAGAAAAGGAAAATATATTCAGTGGATGTCAAACCCATTCATATCAGTCCACCAGCAATATCTTCTTGTTTATTCTAGATGAATCATTTTCCTTGTTGTTCCAAGTCTTCATAGATGGGGTTTTTTCCTGTTTCAGTGATATAATCATTATATAGGCAGAATCATTGCTATAAATGAATTCCTTGTTCTATTGTCAAAGCAGTGGGACCCAAGGTATGCCTTACTAGCTATGTGTAAATGACAAAGACTAAAAAGAAGTCAAGTTAATTAAAAAGAGATGAGAACGTGAATCGATTGTTTCCCGTGGTTGCAATTTTTTCTTATAACCCTTTATGCTCTTTCTTGATGCACTCGTGTGAAAAATAATGCTTCTACTTGAATCAGTCTTCCAAACTCTTTTCAAGTCTACTGTGCACTCCAACCTTTAACGACAAGCACTTAAACAAAATGCACTGTTCCACTGGATTTACTGTGAGCCTCTTAAGAGATTGTTCTGGTCAGCAAACTCACTTGAAAGCTTGACAATCTAGCCTTTTTTTTAAGTTGAACAGGAGCTAATTTAAAATCACCGGAGAAATCAAATGTAGGAAATTAAAGCAGCAAATCAACAGAGGAAAGGTGACCAGAATTAAATGTCCAGTGATTTAACTGGTATCATCTCCTCTGATCATGGATATGTTATGTGAATTTCACCGCCCTTCCTGCTGGTACTTCCTTAAGATCACTAGGGGTGCAATAGCTACTTCATACACATACTATGAGTAAAAATAATCTTAAAATATTTTTCCGTAAATGCCTCTATTTGACTTCATATCTCTGTAGTGAAATAACTCAGTTTAAGCTATATGTCTAAACTGGTTTCCATGTAGCATGATTTCTGATGCTATCACTTAACAGGAATTAGACAATAACGGAACTATGTCTGGATATATATTTTTTTCCTTTTGAAACCAGTTACAAGCCCATTTATTTAAGCCATAACCCTGGCTTAGCGGTCCTGAAACTAGTTACAAACTCGCTAAATCATTTTGACTTAAAAAAAAAAAAAAAGCAAGCAATCTTCAAAGTAGGCTGCAGAAAACCAAGGAAGAGATATCGATGCCCCTTTTCATCTCATGGGCTAGTGATATGTGTGCTCACCCGAGATCAGCTCCCTCGTCCCCCTGATGGGGATTTCAGCTGACATCTCTTGCAGCACGCTGCCTCTATCAACATGCCAAAGTTTATTCCAGGATGATCAATCTCCCCGTTCATATCTTGTCAGCCTCACTGCTGTCTCCGTGCCATGGCTCTTTGGATCAGTCACGTGAAGAGGAATAGTGTCATAAACAAGGCTGGAAGTAATTCAGCCTCGCGTGCTCGGTAGCACAGCGGCAGCAGCACTCCCCTGGGGCCTCCGAGCTCCGCGCCTTCTCAGACAGAGGAGAGGATTGAACCCAAGCCTTGCCCAAGCCGTTGAACAGACCAGTCCCCAGACTACTGGATGGATGAAGCCGCCGCTGCAACTACGTAGATGCCAATGTATCGTTACTAAAGACTCTCCCAATGAAAGGAGACTCCACTCAACTTGAAGCAGAGCACGTGAAGTTTTCCTCTCTTCAGCCCTCAGCCTCCTGGTCTGCTTACCCAGGCTGTAACCCACATTGTGTTAACCTTTGCGTCCACAGTCCAGTATGACCATGGTTAATCACTTGGTCTTTTAAAAACTCCATCGCCCAGTGCCCACCCCAGCTCTCCGAGGTCAGCTTTCTGCAGCTCACCTGGATTATCACCCTCTTCGATCTGCCAGGGGAGCTGTTTGTGTGATTCTCTCTTTAATACATTTCAATCTAGATATGTCAGGCTGGCAAAACCCTAGCACTCGGATTGTTTAAGTCAGATAAAACACTGTTTAAAGAGGCACAGGAGGGCCTTTCACACCTATTCTTCCTGAAAATATTTCAGAGACAAAACAGACCTTGCACTAAGCAGGAGAAATGTGGAACTATTGTGACTTTGTGAGTGACTAAAAATAGCATATCATAGGAACTTCTTTTTTTTCCCCATGTCTGGTAAAATGAGAGAAAAGTAATCATAAATATGCTGTCCTGTTTTACACAGGATTAGATTTCAGCCCTAAGATATAGTCATAAACTGTCAAATCATACACATAGGCTTTCATAAGATGCAAAACAAAAACCCTCAACCACATTTTAGGTCTTTGTTTTTGCTTTTGGGGTTTTTTTCTGCCTCTGTACTGTCTACTGACTCTCAGGTAAAGAACAACCTTATATTTTATCTTCTTTCCAGAAAACAGTGATCTCTTAATTGTCAAATAATTTTACAGGAAAACAGGTTTTCATACAGTTTTTGTACTCAGCTTTTTCAACATCCCAGCCCTGAGCTATGCACATGAAAAGATCTTCATGATGCTATCTTAATCTGCTCCCAGTTAACAGCTTCAGTGAAATCCTGCCCCACTGAATTCAAAGGCATTTTAAGGTAGATTACTGTAGCATTGGACTCCTTGCCTATTTCCAGGGACAGCCTAGAGAAACCTAGCAACATATGTTTCACTTTGAATCTAATGGATGAAAAGTGGTTGAGGGCAGACTCACGTCTCTGGCTTCCCGCTTGCTGCTGCAGCTCTATTTATTAATTCTGCAGTGGGTATTTTATAGGCGCCATGCAATGCCAGCTGAAGGTTACCACAGTAAAGCAGCAAAAAAGATGAGGACTACAAAGTCATTGGCAGTTTATTTTAATTCAGCTGGAAAGAGCAACTTCTGCTTTTATCATCCTTTGTATTTGGCAAAGGTTAGAGTTTATCTGAGTTTCACAAGCTGCCAAAATGCTGAGTAGATCCTGCCATTGTTTCAGTGAACACTGAATTGCATATTAATTGAAGATCTAAGGCTCTACATCGAACAATAGAAGTGTAACCAAACATTGCAGACCTGGGACATGAATGTCTCGGGAGCTAGATGGGAATGTTTGACTTAACAAGGCCCTTTAAAAGTCTCCTACAAAAATGTTGCTAAATCCTTTGAAACTTTAACAGTGTTTTGCTACTAGCTGCAGTTAAAAATTATTTTCTGGAGGTCAGTCCAGCCTGCTTACCTTGTGGCCATATCCAAATGACCTGTGTTAGGAACAGCCCCATCATCCCAGCTCCTAGGGCTGCTTGAGACGACACATGTCATGGGGATTAAACACCTCACCTCCTACAGGGCCTACTGATCACGCACACAGGCACGTCCTTACCTTACTGCTTCCTAATAAAAGGAGAAATAAGATGAGGGCCATGAGAGGAGCTGTCTATCTCATTCTTGCAGGAGGTGTATAAGTGTGGCAAGGGCAGAAAACAGCAGCCAAGGGAGGAGACCTAAACCAGTAAAGTGACATTCATGCGCTGCTTGAATAAACAAGTGAATTCAGTCACACTGTAATGCATTAAGAATTTCTATCAGCCACAGATAACAAGACATCTCCTGGATGTCATTTAATATATGCATATACACAAAATAGAAGGAGGCAGAGAGAACTGAGCATTTATCCAATATGAGATACTACTAATATAATGTATATTACTAGAGGTGGAAATCAGGAACAATGCCAAGGAATTTAATCAATTCAAGTCCATATAAAAACAGATCTGGTAATGATTACAACATATCTGAGTTGCAGAAATCGTTCTAAGCTGTTTATCTGGATAGGTTTATTCTTTTATAGAAATTTGCATTGGATCTGGGTCCAGCTTTGCTGCTCAGTCCTTCTTTTAGAGTGGTCCTGATCTAAAACACAGAATTCCACCATTTATAAGTTTACATGTTTAGGTATGACACCTCTCTTGCGTGATTTGTTTGTCCAGGGAAACAATGTGAATTAAATCCAAGCCTCAACAATGTAGAGGTAACTGGCAATAGTCAGTATCATTGTGCCTAGTTAAGTCCCTTGCTTTAGAAGTAGAGTTCACAAATACAGGTTACAGTGTGGATATGGTTTCTTAATTGCATACTAGACACCTATATCCCTTTCTGGATTGGACTCCACCTGACTGCCCTATGTATATTATGTGTCATTTACATAGGCTATTTTGCCGAGCAAATCCCTACAAATAATTTTTCTCATTATATTTGTAATGCAAAAGGTAAACAGTGCACAGATGTAGAAGACTTGCAAGCATAAGTGATTAATGATAATATATGTAGTTTTAATGGACCTTCTTTTAATGGAGAACGGATTATAATCTTCAGTATGCAACAGTGTAATTTTAGACGTGGTCCAAAAGTCTAGGAATCAGACTTTCGAGTAGGAAGTAGCTTAAAGTACTAAGTATCTGCCATAATTTTAGACTCTCAATGCTGTAAACTGCAGCCAGGAGAATTTGCATCCCCATGCTGGATATCATCCAGAGAAGATCTTCAGGCTCCTACAACTTCTTACAGACTCACCATAGCAACTTCCATCTCCGCCTCATCCATACAGCTGACTGCTTTCCTTCTGCCTTATACTTTGCGGATGCACTCATAGATACTTCCAGTAAATACATAGGGCAACTGACTCAAGACTGCAAAGAAAGGATTGGTGAACTAAAAGATGATAAGGCTCTATTTCCATATTCAGTACACGTACTTTAAGTAACAGAGGTTTCTTGAGTTCCTTTTCTTTCTTTTCTCGTGGGCAGATAACTGATGCATTATAAAAACTTTGTCCTACAGCTACTGGAGCCAGAACAAAGAGGTCATGCTTTTGAAAAGTCATTTATTACCAAGTGCCTCCTCTATATAGTTAAACACACATAAAACCTGTGATTCTAAGAGGTAGCAATAAAAAAAAAAAACAAAAAAACAAACCATAAAAAAACAGATGAACAGCAGTGAGATAAGGGAGGTAAGTTCAGTGAGATAAGATCTGCTTATAAAAAACTCTACATCTTTCTCCTATCAATATAGCAAAATTATTTTGACTGTTGTCTATATTTCACCTAATTCTTCCCAATGCTGTTTTACTTCATAGTTACTATTTACACACACTAGCATTTGACATGCTGTATGTTATAAATAAATCATATTTAACACTGTTGCCAGAACGTTAAGTTCCATAAACAAGAAAGTGTGTGCAAGAGCGTCACCTCTCAAGGCAAAAGTTATAATGTAAAACTGAGTTCCTAAGGTTAAAGATACTATTTGTGATTTACCCACATGCTCAGAGGTGACTAACAATCCCCACCCTACTTCAAGGTCTAACAATAAAAAGGTGCTTCCTAGGTAGTTCTTCCAAGACAAATTACAACTTCAAAGGAAAGAGTAGCTCCATTTGCAAAATGGGTCACCAACAAGAGCTGTTGGATGGAAGGAAACGTAGCAAGCAGGAAACATGGAAAAATGGAAAGTAAATTTACTGAGATCCCCTTCATGATATACAAAGGAGAACCTCCACCTGTTCTCATTATCTCTGGAGAATTTTATAGCCTCGCTTTTCTAACACTGGATATAGAAGCTTCAGTAACAAAAAAAAAAAAAAAGCCACACAAATATTACAGAAAATTTTTTACTTTTTAATTTTTTTCAGAGGGTGCTATGCACAGTGCAAAGTCAACTGGAACATATAAAAAAATCTCTTACAAAGCTTCGCCTATATATTGCCACGCCACATACAATACAAAAAAAGAATAGGTTGTATTTAATCTCCACTATTTTTTTTTATTTCCTCTTTTACCACTGAATTCACTCAGTCCTGATCTTCCAGTTACATAACTTGAGGGCATTTAGTTGTGTACTGGAACCCTCTCTTCAACTTGTCCAAAAAACAGTGAATTGTTTAGCCGGTTTGGAGACAATGGTTACACAGGAGCCCCACTTGCACAAATCTGCATCCAATATGTTACCTGTTCTTCAGAAATTGTTGTCTTCTTTCCGTCGGTTTGCTTGCAAAACACACTAAAAGCCTCTCCCACTCTTGTGTACAGCCAAATAGTGTAGCTGGGGCTTTTCAAGGAGGTGGCCACCCTTACTTAATTACCTGTGCAGTTATACAAGCTGAGCTAATAAGGCTAATTGCGTTTCCCATGTCACACTGTAAACTTGTCTGTAGAAGGGATCAGTCTGCGGATCTAAATAGCTGGTGCATTTTGCCTGTCTTCTAACAACTGGTGGACAGAGAAAATACAGCAGTCACAGATTTTTAAACATCCTCATTTGCTGCCAGTTGCCATACAGTACTGTTTTCAATGCTTCCCTACCAAACTTGCACACATGGGCACAGGGCATTTGCTAGAGTGTGGTAATGGTGTTGTATTTTACGTTTGTAACACCAGCCATTTGTCTGGCAGCACAGTACATACTGTTTTCTCATCCTAAATCTAGAAGACTGAGAAGTTGAGTCTATCAGTTAAAAATTAAATGTGGATCTACAGGAGTCCCCCAGGGTTTTTTTGCAGCCACATATGCAGCACTGGAATATCCAGCTTGCTTGTTCCATTGTATTTCCTTCCAAAGAGGAGCTCTAAAGGGACATTTCTTTGGCTGCTGAATGCCCTGTATTTTCTCTCTTCACTAATCATGCATACTGTGCGATGTAGAGTTTGAACTGCTAAGCATAGTGTGATTCACTTTCTTATGTGAAAAAAAAAGCAGGACTGTTGCACTTCACATCAAAATCAGCGAGTTTGTAACTGCTGGGACTTTTAATGATTGATGAGAGCTTTGGCAAAGTTTCTGTTTGGAAAAGAGGGCTTTGAACTGGTGGATGAAATACGAAGAGGAGAGACTTACATAATGGGCCCATCTCCCCTAATCTCCTCACCAAAGAATACACAAGGAAGAAAAACAAGGAGTCCCTTGTAACCCTTGCAGTGACAAGCGCCTCGTTTAATGTATTCAGTTACTTATTAGTAGGCCAATATAAATCTAGCACAACAGTGTGCAAAGTCAGCAGGGGGTCTGAATCCTGATGTTATTTTTCCCACCGCTGAATAAATGATCCCAACCACCAGCTTCAGAAGCTCATCCTCATTAGTATGTATGAAATGAGTGGAATAAGCACTGGGAGATTTATATTGTTCCGTATTCAATTTAATTAATAAGAGACGGTGACGATTTCTGGAGGAAAGAGGCAGTGTCCATAGATTCCTGTGCACCTTTCATTGTTATTAGTGATATAAATCTATCACAGCATGGAGACCTTAAAAAGTGCCCTCATCATTTTCTAATCCTACTGACATTCATTAACTAGACATTTTAGCAACCTGCATATTATAATCTGCCACCGTCATTAAGGTCACTGTAGAGTTTTCATTATAAGCCCCCTACTTACAAGGTTTTATAACTCTGCTGGAAAATTTAAGGATAACCAAGGAGTATCTTTTGCAGTAGTCTTGTCTATTTTTAAATCCTGGACAGGCCAAAACAAAAAAGAACAACATAAACACCATAGAACAAACAAACAAACAAAAAAACCCCAAACGAACAAAAAACCACCATTTATCTGTTGGTGTCAGACAATGCTTTGAGAGCAAATAGCACAGGTAAAGTCACTGTGAAACCAGTTCCCAAGAGGCAGGAATGGGATATTAATTCCATTAGCATGAAGTAGACTGTGGGAAAACGTGGCTTGTGTATGCCTATCTGACATACACAAAGACCATGCCAAAATCTGGATTTGGGCTTGAAAATCAGTGTCTCACCACACTGAGGTCAGCTACAGTTTTGCCATTGACTCCAGTGAGACCAAGAATTGAACCAGACTTTCCAGTTTAATGCCTGTTTTATTTTATTTATTTTATTTTACAGTTATGGTCTTCTGAATTTTCTGTTTTCACAGAGTTAGGAGGCACAGTTACAAACTGGTTAATGTTACAGACTTTGCATCTCGGGTGATGTTCTGGTCCCATGAAAGTCAAGTGACAAAACTCCCAAAGACTTCTGTAAGGCCACTTCTTTACCCCAAGCACGTTAGCCCACATCAAACATAGCTCATTTATAAATCTACTTTGGTTTTTATTCAACTGAACACCCAAGTTAAAGATTTCAATAGAATACAGGCCCAAGCAAAGACTTAATACTCTTAAATCAAGTTTTATTTGTGTCTTTGACATAGGATGTAAGTAGATATTAAAATGCACATATGTTTTCTGCTGATTTTCTGTGAACACTAATGCATATTCCACACCAGGCTGAATGCACAATCCAAGCAACATCCACAGGAAGTCCCTGCCAAAAGTGAGGAATAATGTTGTCTTCAGGACAGCCCAAATAAAGAGTTAGTCACCAAGAATATTGCTATAAATTATACCCTTGGCAATAATACGTGAATTTATTTTTCAGCTGGTGCAAGTTTCATCACTGACGGCACATAAATGAGGATGCCTGTGGTTTATTTCATGCAAGTTGATGTTTTCCTCCACATTTCTTCTTCTTTATACCTAGTCTTGCCACTTCTGCACCTATGAGGTATCCTTCTTTATCTACTAAACTACCACACATGCAATGGTTAAGTACATGCTAATACACTATGTTTGGTATGATGGTTTAAGGGAAGGACAACGGTTTGACTCAGAAATCAAGTATGTGTCTCCAAGCAATGGAAACCTTCCTTTCATTGTGAGTCAAGCAGGCTTTCTCCTAGCAGTCAGTTTCTGCGTGGTCTCTTGCCCTTTCTGTTGGATCAGTGACAAATCTTCCAAACTGCTTTCACTCACTTCCTCTCAATTTTGCTGCACTAGTATCAGGCGCAGTGCAGTTACTGAAACTCACTTAGGCAGGGCTGGAATGTCTCGGCTGTGATTTACCTGGGACAGTCACACCCAGGAGCACAGGCTAGCTAATGATTGCCAGGAATGAGCACACACGGGAAGTCTCCGCTCCCCTTCCCTCATTCCCTGGTAATAGTGCAGGCTTCATTAGCAAGTGCTTTTCAGCTCTGATAATCACCAGGAAACTCCAGACTACAACCAGCCCGCAGGGAGGGAGGGAGGGAGGGGTTGTACGTGGCAGTAGTGCTGTTATCATCATCCTCAGATGGGCCAGAAGCTATCACCTCTGCACACACTAAGAAACATCTAACTCCACAGCTTACCTGTATTAGCTTCAGTGCAATTTCTTGTGGAGTAAAACCCTTTTCAATACAAGTACCATTGCCAGAGTACAGATAGTTATCTGGAGAAATCTAGACTACTGGATTTGTGTCCCAGCATTCTTATTACTTTTCCTGGCCTAATGTAATACAGGGAAAAGCAAGAGAGCCCTTTCTACACCAGTTAGTTGAACTAGTGCTAGAAACACCATCCTGTCAGTTTTCCTCTTAGGAAAAGAATTATGGACAAGCAGACAAAGGAAAATATCAATTTCAGCTCTTTTTCCTGAATAACATCTTTGCTAGATAGAGCATACTCAGAAATCACTGAAAAGACCCCATCAACTCCCCACTGCCAATTCCCCACTGTATCCCATAAAAGCCACACTGTGCTACAAACTGACAGCTCATCCCACATCCTCCCTTGGAGAAGAATCATTTTCTGCTCTTCCCCGTGAGACACCAGGGATATTAATTCACCCTTGGTGAGGGCAGGTGCACAGGGAGCATGAGAGAGATGTGTTTCTACTCGCCTCCTGTTTTTGCCTTGCTCAGAGGTGTGAGCCAAGAGGAGACGAACTCCAGCCAGCCCACCTGGTGATGATGGCCACTGGTCGCCCTGGTGCCTTTCTAGACTGATCCACCATCCAACCTGTGTCCTGGAGCACTGTTATTTCCTGGCTATCCCATGTCACTTTTTCCACAGATAATTAGGTCCAAATAGCTCATCAGGCTGTGTGGGGAGGTGACTGACACTGACGAAAACTGCTTTGTCAAAAGCAGGACATGCTCTTTTCTTCCCAAATACTTTGTCATGTCTTTCAACACATTTTCAGTCACTCTTCTGTATCTCAGCAGGCCATAATGTGTTTGACATAATTTCTCCTTTAGTATGTAAAAATATTCATATTGTTTAAAAGCAAGTGTAAACCTAGAGCAACTCAGCCTCTCATTTCTTGTTGTTTTAATCCAGTAATCTCGCAGGATCGAAGGATAAAACCTGACTAAAAGATCATTTTCCACCAGCTGCTCATTTGTCAAGTTTTAACCAATCCCATTTTTCCTATGTTGCTTTATTATATCTCACTAATCTTTTGCTTCACATAGAGACTATTTGTTTTCATCTCTCTCTTTGGTCCTCCTTCTTCCTCTCTCCTTTCCCCTATCACTTCTCTCTGGTTTCCCTCCCTCTCCCCCACTGCACACTCTGCTTCACAAATTTTCTCAGCTGGAGCCTTCTCCTTGTCTCTTCCATTTTGTCCTGGCTGCTCTTTTCCCCTCTGTTCTTCTCCTTCCTTTCTTTTCTGTCTGTCAGTCGCAGACCCTTTTTTTCTTCCCACTGCCATCAATTTAAGGGTTAAAAAAAAAAAAGAAGTCAGCTGGATGAGATTTAATGTTATGAATTAAAGTGTGTGTGTGTTCGGGAGGAGGATGGAATAAAGCCTCTTTCTTTCAGATACTGAAACCATTAAAGGTTTCTCTTTGGTAATATTGTATTGCCTGGCAATTCCACTTACTGAGTGTTCCTAAGGGCTCAGTTCAGCTGAAGGGACACTAAAAGCAATGATTTTGACTTATTAAACTAACCACTTCTTATTATTTAAAATTGGATTTCCTCTCAGTTTGATGCTGTAATTGTATTTAAAACATTTTTATTATAATATTGACTTCTTTCAGTGCTGTCTTTTCAATTATGATAATTTTACACTTAGTTCCCCATCTAGATCCGAAATGTTCATTGCTTTTTTGGGAGCCACTGCAATGGTTCACTTTGGACCATATTTATCCACTGCAGAGAACACAGCAAAGCCAAAATAAATCTCTTTTCTCACTGTTTTCCTTAACCTCTTGATCAAGCCCCTGATTTTACAAAGTCCTGATGAGAACAGAGGATTTACCCCAAGAAAACTGTAAGAATTTGACTCAACTTTCCAATCAAAATATATTTTGCACGTTTTCAGAGAGTCCCTCTACACTTCTTTGCTTGCTGTCCAAACAACTCAGTAGTTAGTGTCAAACCTTAATCATATAAAGAGAAACAGCAGCTGAGAGACATATTTTATTCTGTTCAGTTCCTCACTGTACTCAAAAAGGATGCAACATCTAAGCACAATGATGGAAAAGCTGGTGGGGGAGCGAATTTCTGAAATAGTCAACTAAAAATGTAGAGCACAATACTTGAAACTAAACCACCATGGAGTAACTGAGGAGCACACAGTCTTCTTCCATAATAAAACTAATGGGAAAGAAACCCTGAAAACTCTCTTCAGATGCTCTCTCTACAGTTTCTGATTAATTTTCCCCTCAGAGACTCTAACTAGAAGAGACTAATGTGAGATCATCAACATCCAATGTGAGAAGAAAGTAAGCTTCCCTTTATGGAAAATCCGATAAGAGTTCAATAGCAAATAATTTTTCTAGTGACTTAAACAACGGCCTATGGAATACAACAGATCAGTTATATTCCTGTTGTGGAGCTCTATAGGTTAGTTAAAAATTACCATACACTCCCTTCTTGGCAAAATTTTACAAACCAGATCATCAGCAGGTGAAATCAATATGGATACACTAACATTAATAAGATTATGTTAATTTACACCAGAGGAGGATCTGGCCCATGTGTGTTTAGAGTAATTTGATAATGAATCTCTGAACATTTCTGTTGGTTTTCACAACTGTTAAATTCTACATCACTTTCCCATATTGATCTTCCATGCTCTGTTGTTTTGGTTTTTTAACAGGGAACCACTCCCTTCACCATATGGTCCAGCCGCTATCCACAGTATTCTCTGCTTATTTCACCATCATGTAACACTCTCCTCTTCTGGGAACTAGATGACACAGTGACATGTGAATGTTGCTCACAGCGCAACATGAATTTCTGCTGATTTTTCTGGCACAGTACAGCAGGGGCTGACCAGGGCAGCCTCCTGCGTAAAACATCTGCTCCTCAGCCTTGTTTGCCTTCCAAAATCCTCCGTAGTTGTAAAGACCAACCTGCACAGAATTGGCACAGAGAGACTCCCTTTGGGTTCCCAGGCAGAGGCAAATACTTCAGTGGAGTACCTGGTATTTCTAGTGAACATTTCAAACTACTTTCCTGGATTTTGAATACTTTGAGTGCCCCTGCTTAGCACATGCCAGCTCAGCCTATGGTCATCTGGGTATCCATTTGGAAGATGTGTGAACAAAGTGATTAAGAAAAGCAAATCCATATATGCCATCCATCAACCTAAAAATGTGGCATTTCTAGTAAGGTCCTCAGTTACAGAAGGACTTTTGCAGGGATTCACCAACCATTAAAAATCACATCCATGGAGGAAACTCATGGCCTACCTGTTCTTCATCTAATCTCATTTTATATGTTTACAGCGGTTTGTAAAATGTCTAGCGCTCATAATTTTAAACTATGAGCCTGACTCTGCAGGAGTTAATTGGGCAAAAGACCTGTTGCCATTTTATGTTAAGAGACTAAGAATTGGGCCTGTGCTGGTTTTTAGGAGTCTTCTTTCCTTTAGCTGCAGTGTGCCAAAGAACAGCTATGTGCTGATTAAAAACCTGCCCACTTTCAACCACATTTTCAGAGTACAGCTGAGTTTGGTGAATTCCTCTGAAGCGATTAAAAGAAAGACCTTCTTTTTCTCTGTGTAGGAGTAATTACTTTGCCAGGCATTCAATAATGTTGCCTTGACAAAAATCATATTTACAGTTTGATGAGCTTTCACTATTGCTGTAAGATTTAAGAAGTCAACACTTCTTTATATTAAGATGTCCCTGCACTAAACATTTTGGTTTTATTTGTGGTGAGATACATCCCCACAGGTAAAGGTATCCCCTCTGATGCCAGAACGGGAGAGGGGAAAAAGGAGTTACAACCCTTCCTAAGATTACAAGTTTCTAGTATCTCCTAGACATCAAAACCATCTTGTATCTTCCTTGGGGCAAAACCCCCTAGTGTTTCTCAGACAGCTGTCAAAATCCTCAGCTCTGCCACTCTTGTGTGTGGTTTCTTGTCAACGTAAAACTCTGCTGCACCTTGAACCTTTGAAATAGGGGCAAGAATGAACTGAACCGACTCTAACAATAACAACTGATAGAGAAATTGGGGAACTTTGCACAGGTTATTCTGATGTAGGAAGATAATGAGTGGGGATGCACGCAACAACAAGGTGCCATTGCACCCCTGCGGTATCCCAGTTCCTCCGAACTGTCTCTAATGGGGTGCTGCTCCTACAATCCCACGGCTCTGGGAAGCTGGTAGAGTAGAAAGTGTATATACGTATACAGTGTGCAGCTCAGCATGCCAACTGGCATTGCGCTTCACACAACCCAACTGAAAGGGTCAGCTACTGCCAGTGAAGGAGACCCAAGTGCCCTTCTCTCTTACAGGCAGGTTGTCCCATGAACTTCATGTCAACATATTTCGCATGTGATCAGGAAGGAGGGGTAGAGGTAACATTTTCATGCGAACTCAAGTCAAATCTTTGGTAGATACCTACCCTGGAGAGGGGTTGGAGTGAGTTGGAGGACTACTCTGTAGCTTGTGTGAATTGTTCAGATAAGGCTTTTAAAATGCACAGCTCCATGGGGACCTCACCAAGAATTCCTGACTGGAAAACCCACTGCACTCTACCTCTGCAGCTGCCAAAAAGCAGCCAGTGAAAAAATATGTCTTTTCCCATCAACAAGGGACTTCCCCAAGCCAATGTGAGTAGCCCACAGTTGTTAAGTAGTCTAGGCAAAACAAATAAGGTTGTGTCTCTGTTTTCAGAAAGTCTGACAGCATGGAGAATTGAGATTGATATTAAAGTTCCACGAAAACAGCCTAAAAAGTTTGTGGGAGAGAAAAGATGAGCAGAATGGTTTACTGGATTGGGTACAGAGAGAGAAAGGGAACAGGGAGTCAGGTAAAAGAAAAGAGGGTGGCTTTTTATGCCATGAAGACACGTCTGATTTTGCAGATCGATTCTGGTAAGTTAAGAGCAGAAGCAGCAGTAAGGAAATGAAGGACAGAGGAGCTGACTTTTGTTTTGGCAGAAGGCTAAATGAAAAAGGGCCACAATGTGTGATTTAAGTGAAGAAATTAGGCAGTGCAGGCTTGGAAATTAAAGACAGGGAAAGAAAGTGGATGAATGGAAAACACTTTTGTAAAAGAACCTGAATATAAAACTTCTAGCAGCTGATGCCTTAGCTAGTACCAGTGTCTGGAAAATAGGATTTTTTCGTGCTTTGTGCGTCTTGCAGAACTTTCATAATATAAAAATCTGGTCTGTATTTTTCAAAACCCTAAATATTGGGGGGAAAAATGTTCTCTGACAGAGAGCCTTTTTTGATTAATGAAGAAATGCAAGTGTAAAATAAACCATTCAGTATTGCGGAAATATTTGTGAAGTATCTGAAGTACACAGTAAGGGCCCAATCTAGATCTGCTTACAGTTCAAACCCACAACAAAGTCAGTGGAAGTTTTGAACACCTCAGAACATATGTAGTGATTGAGCATAATATAATGATTGAATGTCAGCCTTTGGTATTGTTGAATGGGTATTTCCTGCAAATCCTGACTGTGTTCAGTCTCTCTTCTAGTTTCCTGACAGAGGAAGAAGTACCATGAGATGATCGGGGGCCTCTTTGTGGAAATGGGGTTAGGGGTCTTGGCAAATCAAGGTATGTTCATCTGGTTTACCCCCCTGACACACGCTTGGGTACCCAGAAATTATTTGTACCCGTTCAGTTTCTCTAATTGCTTTCAGATCTAGGGTAAGTTTGTTTCACTAAAATTTATCTGTCCCCAGCAATTATTCTGCCTGGTGCAGAACTCATTTCTGTTTTAGATTTTCAGGGAAAGAAAGAAAATATATATTAAGTCTCAGTTCCTCTGGTTAGAAAATTACCCTAAGTATACATTCAGTTTAAACTGTCTGAAAGGAAAGAAGAAACTTTTCCTTGATACAGATGAATGTTTTCCCTTGTAATCTAACAACTAGAAATTGAATGACTGTGTGTGTAATTTTAGATCCCAAATCAAATACCAAACCAAAACCAATTTCCCAGAGTCCTTTCATTATCTGGAAATAAAAGGCAGAAAAACAGCTGTCATAAACAAGTAATTATTTTAATTTTAATGCCACACTTCGTGGCCTGACAGCAAATCCCCTAGTTGCAGTCTGTCCTTTCACTTATCTGGTCTGAAAAAAAAAAAAAAAAGTATAAATCATGTTAAAGCAATTGCACATGTAAATGAATCCTCTGGAAACTAGATACCTTCGCGCTGAAAGAACTAGAGGCTCTCCTTGCAGCGTTACTCCGGCGAGATCTAGAGAGTGGAAATTATTGCCAAAACTCTTGAGGAATTGCATGCCGCCGCCGAAGAAACGGGCTCGCGGATTTCCAGCTCACCGACTTTGGGCTATTTTGTCGGGTTTAGCTCGTAGTCCGCTCCCCCAGCTTGTCCGTCCGACCCCGATTCTCTGAGAGGTCAGCGGGGCGCGGGGGGCGCCCCACGGGCGCGAAGGGGCGGACCCACGGGCGGCCGGCTCGGGCCCCGCGGCGGCCGCGCCCGCGGGCAGCGGCTGAGCTCCGCCCGGCCGCGGCGGGGTCTGCGAGCCCGGCGGCCCCGCAGCACCTCCCGCCCTCGGGGCCGCCGTCCCGGGACCGCGGCGGCGGCGGGGCGGGGGGAACGGCCGGGGGCCGGGGCGGGCGGCTCAGCCCCCGTGCGCGGCCGGTGGGGAGCCGTCCCCGGCACAGCCCCCGCATCGCCCCGCCGCACCGGGGCCGGGCCGGGGGGATTACCGGCGGCGGCGGCGGGGGGCCTCGGCGCGGAGCCGGGGAGAGCGGGATTAATGTATTAGCGCCGCCCGCTCCTGCCCCTGGCTGGATCGGCTCCGAGACGGGGATTAGCGCAGCGAGCGACCACCGAAGCGAGATTTGGGCGGAGGGAAGGGGGAAAGGAAGGCGAGCGGACGGCCGAGACCTGCGCCAGCCGCCAGCTGCGGCCCCGGTTCCCGCTCTCCCCCGGGGATACCGGGGATGCGCCCGGGGGACACGGCCCGGCCCGGCCCCGCGCTCTCTGCCAGGCGGCAGCGTGCGCGGGGCCCCGCCGCAGCCCCGGGCTCCGCAGCGGCCCCTGCTGCCGCGCCCGCAGCCCGCGGAGGAACGGCGCGTCCCCCGGGGAGCTGCGGGAGGGTGCCCGGCACCGTGTCCCCGCCGCCGCCGCGGGCGCTCCGGGCTCCCCTGGCCGCTCGTGGGCGTCTCCGCACGCCCGGCTTCGCGCCCCCCGCCGCCTCTCAGCGCCCTGCGGGCGCGGAACGACCGTGACGGTCGGAGGCGGCGGCAGCTCCGGGGGACGGGCGGGGGCCGGGGGCGGCGGGTGCCCGCCGCTTGCACCTGCCCGACATAAGCCCGGTGACGCTCAGCACCGGCCCCGCGCCGGCGGGGAGGCGTCGCTGGCAGCAGCGCCGGCGGCAGAGAGCACGGGAGCCGGCAGAGCCCCCCCGCCGGCAGAGCCCGGGAGCCGGCAGACACACACGCACCCCCCCTCTACCCCCCCCCCACACACACACCCCCGCCCCCCGGGACTTTGCGACCCCCGCCCCGCCTCACCCGGCGCCGCCGAGGCCCCGCCCCCCGCCAGCACCGCCCCCTCGGAGGCACCGCCCACCGCCCGGCGGGGCGGGGCTGCCGGGCACGTGCCCCGCCTGTCGCGGCGGGCGGGGCGAGAAGAGGGGCGGGGCGCGGGGCGCGCCCGTCCGCCCGCCCGCCGCGGTCCAGTCCGGGCTTTGTCTCCGCCTCTGCCGGCGGAGCCGCGTCCCAGGGGCAGGAGGCGGGCGGCGGGCGCCGAGGGGAGGCAGGGCAGCGCGGGCAGCGCGGGCAGCAGGCAGCGGCAGGCAGCGCAGGCAGCGGCAGGCAGCGGGAGACAGCGGCTCCCCAGTCCTCGCCGCGCACAGTCCAATGCCCGGCAGCCCGGGGCGAGGAGCGACTGCGCTTTCCTGCCGTGGCACGGCGAGTGCCTCCAGCCTAGGAGTTTTCCTGAAGCAGCCGTCGCAGCGGGAGCACTTTTGGTAGAGAGGGAGCAGGAGGAGACCCCGAAATGACTTACCTCCCGAGGCGCGACTGAAGGGGACTTGCTGGAGTGGAACCGTAGTGGAATTTGGGTCTGGAGAGGAGTTGCTAACGCCTTTTTTTTTTTTTTTATTCTCCCTGTTCCCTCCCCTCTTTTCGCCCATCATTGGAAATGAACAAATTGCATTTGCAATTCAAAAAGTAGAAATATTAAATATTCCATCCCCCGGAAAGCACACATGTAGTAATGACAAAGGATTGCAAAGGAGAGAGTGGCTCCAGTTTCCCAGAGAGATCCCCTTAAATGGATTACTAAATGGGACACTACATCAGCTAGTTCTGTCCTCTAGCTGCCTAGATACATGCACCGAAAAGGTACAGTACTCCCCCGTCCGTATCCCTATCTGATGTTTTGGGGTTGCTCGGAAAGGAACGCTCCCGCGTCGCCCCGGCAGGCTCGGGAGGAGCGAGGATGGTGTGTGGTTTAAGGCTGGCTGCTGCTTTCTGTCTCGACAGCGTTTGCAGCGCCTAGGGAGGAGGAGAAGAGCCGCCTGCAAGTGCACACGCTGCGCTTGCTGTTGCCACTTTCCAGGCATCTCGTGGCTTCGCCTTTCTTTTCTTTTTTCTTCTTTTTCTACCCCCCCCCCCAACTGCTTAGCGTGTTAGCCGTCCTCCCTTAGCCCCCTGGCACGGCTTGCATGCGCGGTGCTCGGGCTCCTCTCCGCCTCCCCAGCCCCGAGCCCTGCTCGCAGCGGGCCAGCGGCAGCGGGTCGCGCCCGGCGGGGCGCCGCGGGGAGCCGGGCGGCCGCGGGACGCCGCCGGCGGGGCTGGGGCCGGGGCCGCGCCCGCTCGCCCCGGGGCCGCCGGGCGCCGTGTGGAGCTGGGCCGGGGGGGGTGTCTTTGTTACAGGGACGATGTGGGCGCCCCGTGCAGAGGCGTAACCCCGCGGTGTCCGCTCTGCCATGCGGGTAGTTTGGTTGCGGTTGATTTAATTTCTTTTATTATTATTATTTTAAATTTTTTTTCAAGGCTGGCGTTGCGTTTTGGAGGAAGGGGCCGGGAACCGAGGAAACTTCTTCCGCGGCGCAGCCCCCGGCGCTGCCGCGGGCTTTGTTCGCGATCGTGGGCTGGGGCCGCGGGCCCCCCTCCCCGCCCACCCCCGCGGACAGCGGCCGCCTTGCCCCCGGCCCCGGCGGAGGGGGGTGCCGGCTGCCCTCCCGCAGCCCCGGCGAGAAGGGTGGCTCTCGGGCAGGGCTGCTCCCCGCCCCTTTCTGCCGGGCGCCGCCAGCCTCTGCCCGCGGGCCGGTGACTGTGCCAGCCGCTCCTCGCCGGCTGGTGAGCGCAGGCAGGCGGGCTGGCCCCGGCGCCGAGCCCGGGGGAGAGCGGACCCCTCAGGACGGCCCAGCGGGCGGGAGCACCGCGGGGCAGCCCAGCTCCTCTCCCTCCGCCCGCGCCCGCGCCCTGCCGCTCCTTCAGCCCCTCTCTCCTCCCTGCGGCTCCGGGGGAGCCGGGCGAAACGGCGGAAAAGAGAAAGTTTTTCTGAGGGGGAATAACAGGGCCGGCCGGCACAAAGGAGCTTCTGTTCGGCCAGCCCTCCCAGAGGGGCTGCGGGCCGGCGGCGCGGCGCCCGGCGCCCGGCCCGCGCCGCCGGGGAGTCCCGGGGCTGGCGGGGAGGCCGGGCGGGGGCCGGGAGCGGGGCGCCTTCGTGCCGCTGATGCTGAGGTGGGGAGGGATGCTGAAGCGGGGACTGGATGCTGCTGAGGGGAAAGGATGCCGAGGAGGGGAGGGCTTTCCCCCCACACGCATACACACCCCGTCCCCGTGTATGCAGGGGCAGGGAAGGCTCCCAGCTGAGGGCAACGTGCCTTAGCAGCCGTGGCTGCGGCCCCGCATGAGCGGGAGCCCGCACGACCCCCGGGCCGTGCTCCCGCCGGCCGAGCGCGGGGACGCGGAGCCGAGGCGCGGGGGGCGGCGGCTCCGACAGCCCCTGGGGCCGGCTGAGGGTCAGCACCGCCCCGCGCTCCGCCGCCGGGGAGGGCGGCGAAAAGTTTGGGTCTCCTTCATCACGCGTGGAGAGAGTACCTGCTTCTTGCGAGGGCTCGGCCGTCCCACCGCCCCTTCCTTCCTTCCTTCCTGCCCGAGGGAGGCGTTTCCCGGGGGTGGCTCCGGCCGGCGTGCGGGTGGGGGGCTGGCGGGGGCAGCGGGGCTGAGGCTGAGGCTGGAGCCCGGTCAGTCGCAGCGGAGATGCCCTTCTGCCCGCCGCCACCGCCTCTGTCCTGCCTGGCTCTTCCCAGGGTGAGTCGCAAGGCGGTAACTGCTGGGTTTTCCTTAGGCAAATGGCTCTGTCTTTTTCTAACCTTGACCGCTTGTTCAGGGGGAAATTTGTTCTCCTGTTCCCCTCCCGAGCTAATTGCTGCTTTTGAAGTTTGTAAACATGCGCGTTTGTGCCAGTGTCTGTGCAGAGCGGATTTCTGGCTGCTGTAGACAGAAATTATTTCACTAGTAGAACGGCAAAGATAAAGGCTTTAGTCAGCTCTGTGATAAACTGTAAAATACGCTAATTCTTTAAAAAGACTCTGCAAGGTGGATGCTTGGTCTTCCAAAGGGCACACACGGCTTGCAGGTGTTGTAAATAACGAAGAGCTAAATCTCCACAACCATTTTCTGTCACAGGGCTGCATGCGGTGGCTTATTATTTGACATAGATTCTGCTAACTTTTGTTTAGTATCATGCAGCAACGATCTTAATTATTAAGCTAACCTCACAGATAGTAGCTAGAGGCATGATTTTCCCACTGTCTTTGCAAAAATTAGTTCAGTGCCTGCTTTTGGTTTGCATTCATTTAATCTAAGTGTCATCTAGTGAGCCATTCTCATGCAAGTAATCTTTGCTTGGCGGGCAAATCCTTTGGCATCAACCTGAGAAAGTCCAGCAGAGTCAGGCTCTTTTAATCACAGAACTCAACAGAGATTTTGAGGAGTCTGTGGCATTTCTCTCAGAGTAAGATTTATGCAGCTGTTATCATGTTCGGGCTTCCTTTGCCATTTGTTTTCAGACCAGAAAAGCAAAATGATCTTGCTCTGGTTAGCTTCTGGGGGTTTTTTTTAATGAGACTAATCTAGTGTATTGTGAGGAAATTTGGGTCTGCTCCAGCAAACCCCTTTCTTCACGGAATTGCCTTGTACGTGGTTGAAAGCAAATACTAGCTTCAGTTAAGATCGGGAGGGTTTGTCACTTAAAAAAAGTACAGTTGCCAAGGCATTTCACTGTCTAGGGTGTAATTTTATCTAAAAGGAACCTGTTTTTAATATGGTAGCTTCTCATAAGATATAAGATAAAGAGAATATATACTAACTCTCTGTAAAGCCAAACAATTTCCTATGCACAAAAACGTTGATCTCCGTTCTCCACCACTCTTCACTGGAGAAAATCTCTGGCTTTCATGGCAGTTTAGTTCAGGAGCAGAATGCCCAGATGAGGTTTCCGTCTGAATGCTAAAAGAATTTTAAAATAGTAAGTAATACCGTAAAGTACATTTGCAACATTGGCTTTTGATGTAGTAGGAATCAAATGCTTGAAGCAGCATGGGTGAATACTTTCAGGGAAGGTGAATCATATGGTCACAGATGTTCTCTGTATTCTCAATTAGTCTACATTAAAACTGCATATTCTTACTTAATGGCAAAACCAACCTTATCAACTGAACTCATACTACTTGAACCAAAAAAATATTGGGCACTAACATCTATGAGAAACACGACTAGCTAACATCTCTAGCTACTTGAAGATGAAAGGGAGTATTAGCCATAGTCCCCTCTTAATGTTTGTAAATAGAGGATTGCAGTTTCGGAGTTTAAGACTGAAGAAGGAGGTAGGTCAGGCTAAGGATGAGGAGTTGCCTTCATTGAATTTTTGAAAAGAAAAAAGAAAAAGAAAAGGAGAGAGATCAAATTAATGACCTGTGATAAATCCAGACTAGAACTGTTTGCATTAAAAAGGAAGTAGGTGATTGTGAACTTGCTTGTGCATGTTTTGTGAAGGGAAGGGGAAATTTGTCATCTTGTTTTGAAGAGCCATACATAAATACACATGAAAGGAGTTCACATGGTTTACAGCAGGGGAGACATAAAATGTTTTAGGATTAAATTGACCTGAGCTAATACATGCCTCGCATCCAACTTGTTTGCAAGAACACATTGTTGTACTACCCAAACAAATGTTTTGTGTATAGTACCTGATTCCCATACACTATAGCAGAGCTCTGAAAACAAACAACCGGGTAAATTCTGGAAAATAACATTCAACTCTATTAGACACAGCATACACTAGACAAAAGTTGAACTGTACTAAAACAGAAGTTTTCACTATCCTAATTTGATACAGATGCTCCAGTATTTTACCTCCTACTCTTCATTTATTGAGGAGGTAAATCTTTAGCCCTTATCCTTCCTAGTCTCCTTCACCCAAGTAAGCTTTGCTCACCCAGTGAAGCCTTGCTTGCCTAAGTAATTTTCTGAGAGTAAAGGCAGTTGCTGAAATATTACTTAAATAGGGACTTTTTTTTAATGTTTAGGCCCCAATCTGAAAATACTGTTCTCTGTTGGGAATCAATACTTGGTGAGGACCTGAAGCTATGGTGCGAGTACTCTGGATCGACCTTCAGCGTTAAGTTAGACCTAGGTCTGCGTGTTATGGAGTAAGTCGTGTCTGACAAATTGTGACAAGCTTTGTCTTGACGGGGCAACAGAAAAATAAAAGGAATAAGCAATGCTTTTTACTGGTGACCGTTTGAGCATTTCATGCTCATTAATTCTCTGTATCAGGGTTACTCTGAGGTGGGTGAGGCATACACAGAGATCATTTTGGCAGTAAGATACAGTCAGTGGTAGCATGGAGTCCACTGCTGATCAGCAGCATACGGCAACCATGAACAGTGTTCAAAGGCAGAAACAAGCAGCTGGGGGAAAGCCTGGGCCTGAGCCTGACACCTTTCTATAGGAATATTTTTATTTTTGGCCTGTCGCACCAGTCTCTTGAGTAAGGAACAGCTTAGATGTCTGTAGGGTTCTGTGAAGGCAGAAGTGGACTTCCCCAGTTCAAGTGCAAATTTGGCAGACGGGAGTTTGCATGTCTTTATTTTCTTTATGTGCCGTCTTGTGAGACAACTAAACCATTACCTATGGCCATGGAAATAATTGAATGTTCACATTTATACAGTGTTAAGGGATCTTTATTGTCCGTGGTGAACGATGCTTTGGTTTTGGGTCTTGATTGCAACATGGCAAGTATGGCAGCACAGCTTCAAGGCACTGCTTTAGGATTTAAAGGGAAGAGTGCCACCTACTGTGTTATAATTATACATATTGCGTGTCTTCTGGAGTTCCCAAGCTGCTTGTTTGCCTATCCTATTTTAGCAGCTGGAAGATGTGAAAGGATTCAAAATTAAATGTGGTATGGGAACTGAGGGGGGGAAAAACTAGAAGAGAGGTATACACCTACAACATCAGGGTATTCTGGAAGTCTTAGGAGGGGCTCATTGAAAGACAGGCATAGACACATTTGCAGTTTTTGTTGCTTCAGACTTATAAAGGCTGCTAACAGTTAATAGTGGGGCCACTGGAAATAGGGAAGGGGATGACAGATCTATGCCTCCCCCCATAAAATTATCATATTATCAGCTTTCATGCACCAGATGAACATAAATGAGGCTACCAGACTTATGCCCTCTGAAATCTAAAGTTTCGCTCCAGCTATAGTTTAATTAAAAAAGGAAGTAGATATCACTTTTTAAAAAAAACAGCTTTCAAAAAAGGAAGAAGAAAATGAGGAAAACCCAACACGAATTATTCCATAATTCGCTGCAAAACCTCTTGAAGTCTTTCCCAGTATAGAACTGTAGTTATTTATCAGCCAAAAGGAGGGGTGTACTATGCTTTACGTGAATACAGAGTCATTTCTGTATGAAAGGGATTTTTCCCCAAGCCCCAAAGTGTATCTTTAGTGGCTGAAATAGAGATGTAAAATGAAGTAGATAAACCAGCTATTAACAGAACTGCCAGTTGCTGTATCTCCAGAGTGAAGACATATGGTAATTCACTACATTCACTGATGACCTTTCTTTTAAAAGTATTGTTAATAATAGGCATTTCTATATAGAGTAATTATACTAGATACTTGAAATTCACATATCATGGACTACCCCATGCCATTTTGGTTTTTTTTTTTTTTTTAGCTACTGGCAAAACTGCTACTGAGGAACGTTCTACAGAAATATAGTTTTACAACATTCATGTAATGCTGGAATTAAAGAGTGTCTGGGGGCAGATGCACACCATTGCAGCACACCGTGCGACATGGCAGCATGTGTGCTGTTCTTGGTATGGGAAGCCTTTGGCTCCTTCTTCCTCACCCTCCCCAGGTAAAGCCGTGCCTTTACTGCAGGGTTATACCCTTTGTGTGACACGAGCAAAAAAAGCCAATTGCCTTTAGTGAAAACTTAATGTTTATGAAAGTGGAAAGAAATAAAGAATATTTTTATTATGCCCTTTCACCTTAGTCTGAGACCATCTAGTGGATGAGGACTATAATACTAGTATTTTTACTGGAGATAATAGTGGAAGTTTGATTATGTGCTTAAAAAAAATGTATTCCTAATGCTCATCAATTTTGCAATGACCCTGACAGACTCACAGGGCCTTGTAGTAATGAAAATGTGTGGAGTTTATAATAGATATGGTCAGGTGTTCCAGTTCAGCGGATGGAAAAAGTATTCTCTTATATGAATCCCCAACACAATAGGAAAAACTGTGTCCAAATATATTCCTGACTGCAGCAAACATTATTTCTACTTTCTTATCTCTGCCTGCTCAGCTTCAGTCAGATGTTCTATATATTGAGTATTCCTACGTATGGCTTTGATAGTCAGATGGGAAATTTGCTATGTTGGTTCCTTCACCATTGTTCATGAACATTTATCCATTACTTGCACTCGAGGCAGCCGTTCATTGAAATGTTAATGAGAATTTGAACAGTTTATAGTTCTATAGAATATTTTTTTTTAGCAGAGAAAAAATTGCTGTTTTGTTGATGCTTTTTAAAATCTACTTTTTATTGGTAGATTGAGATGGATTCTATGCTAATTCCTCCTGCATTCCTGAATTATGGCCTAGCTAGGCACTGTCGCTGGGATCTTCATCTATTAATCATGGAAGCTGCTTTCTTATTCGGTTGCCATAGTTTCAGTGCCTCAGATAGTGTTGGGGTGCCTTGGGAAAGGCTTGAGATATACTTGGACTTGCAAGCCTTGCAGTTATTTTGGCAGTAGTAGAGCTCTGAAGGAACAGAGAACAGCCTCCAACATTATTCAGAGTTGGATTAAAAGAGGAAACTTCTGGATATGTCTCACTGGACCTTATTATGTGAACGTCCAGCTGATATTTACTCCCAAGATTAGCTTTTTGTTTTGTCTTGCTGGTAAAATTGTACACTTCAGAGACTAATGGCTACCTTTACCCATTGCAAGAGCAAGAAAGGCTTTTCATTAGTTCTACTGATAAATGGTTGGGTAAATTAGGGCATTTAGGGTTTCCTAAGCAATCCAGGTAATTTGTTTTACATTCTCTTTTAGCCTAGCTACATACAGCATGACGTCATGTTTGAGACTGAGTTAATGTTTATTGTTACCTTAAATTTAATAAAATGACAACACGTACCCTTTTGTTAGCTGCAGAGCAGCTTGAATTACAAAGTAGAAAAGGGGAAGTAAACTTTTTTCAGACAGAACTAGTGGTCTTTCAGCACTGTGTTGGCATTGGCAGTATTTTTTTTAATAATGTTTCAATATCTTCACAAATTCAGCATTAAAACATGCATACTTTCAGAAATGTGGAGCTGAGTAGTCAGAAATAGCTTTTTTGACAAATGAGAAAAATGGTAAAATACTAAATAGGTCTAACAGGAAAGTAGCTGGAAGACTGACTTGTCAATGTGGTGCTGAATATTAATTGTTTTGTCAGTTATGCGTAATATAAAATAATGCACAAACATCTTTCACTAAGCATATCGTGGTCTCCTTTTTCCTTTCCCATTGAGAAAAAATTTTCGTCACTTCTGTGTGAGCAGGAGTAAGCCACATGTTTTAGCAAGTATTTAAATGCCATTTCTTCTGCACTTTACATTACAGTGTCTCCAGAATTAAGTGATTTCCCTCCAGTTCTAATAAAGCAATTTGGTTCTTGCACAGATAAGCTTGCTACGTATCTTCTGTTCACAAAAAAAAAGCCTTGAATATCCACATCAAGCAAAGAATCATGTTAAAAGCTGTGCAGTTTAGATTAAAGAATTCAGTATAATTGGAACTAATCTGGAAAATTAGCGACTTTTTTACCTTCAGATGGTTAGCTTGCATTCGAAGGTGAGTTTTAAAGCATCAGCTTGGGATTTTACTACCCAATCCTGTCAATTTTTCAAGTGAGATCAACAAGCAGATTGAGAACACGTGCCTGTTATTTGTAATTGACCCCCAGGAGCCCTATCAATTGAACAAATTAAAGTCCAAGAATTTCACATTAATTTTAAAGATGACAAAGCTTTTGTTTGCTGGTAGATGCACAGAAAATCTGTATTTGTTATTTTATACTCTCACATAGTATGGAAGTTTCTCTTTTATAGTCTGGCTTTTGCGTACTCTGTTGTATATGTATATTTTACATTAACTTAATCCCATCCTTTTTCCTGTTAAACACACAATGTGCATATATCTAGCAGATTGACAGTCTGATAGAAAAAAGGTAATTTGCCCTGGTCATTTTGTAGTTCCCTTTGGAAAGGAGCTGGTGATTGCATAAGAAAATTGTTACAGCAGAAAAATTTCTTAGGTGAAAAGCTGTAGAGGTACAAATTCAGTTGTGTTTTTCTTCTCAGCATTTATTTCAGGTTAGATGTAGAATCACTCTGTATAGAAATTAGTTTAAGCAGTTCTGTAAGGTACGTTTGTACTTTCTTTAACATTAATTAATGATTTTTATTGCTTATTATTTATTTTTTACCTCTAAGATAGAGAGAAGTGAGTGATAAGTGATTGTTTAGTCAGTACAGAGGCCCAGTCTTGTTCCCGTTGGACAGTAAAGAAGTGTTTCTACTGAACTCCTCAGCAACAAGCCCTTACCAATTTATAGTTCAATACAATTAATTCAGTTTATTTATGGTTGGTCATAAGAGTTCTTCTGCATCCCCAAGCTGGATTTTAGCATCAAATGTACTAATCTCATCAAGGAAAGAAAATAATAATTTCTGGGAAAGTAATTGTTATATTTGTGTCCTTATAGCAATGTTACGGAGTTAGCTTTGCAAATCTTGCGCGTGTTGAATAGCATCTTACTGCCTGAATATTCTAGTAAGGCTGAAACTTGGCTTGGGCTGCACGCTCATGAAGGGACCTGAGAGAGAGGGAAGTTGTCCCCCGTTCAGCCGCAGGGCTCCCTGGTGCCTGCAGCCGGTTCCCGCCTGCGGGCAGAATACGTCCCTGCCCGCTGGTCCTTTGGAGCGGGTGGATGGGGAGGAGTGATGGGAGGGCAGCCGGAGCCCTGGCCCGTGCGCCTGGGTCGGCGTGGGAAATGCTGCGGTTGCAGTCGGCGCAGGCCAGGAGGATGCTACTGCATCCTGTCCCAAAACACCAGAGCAAGGAAGGAGATGGGGTGGGATGCCTTTGTGCCGTCTGGAGCTGCTTTTCCGCCACTTGCCCTACACGCAGGGTACAGCCCGGTGTCTGTCGCCTGATGGCAAAGTAGAGGTTGAGTCCCACAGGATTATCTTTCTTGAATAAGTATTTCACTCCATGAGCATGGCGAAATGCAGCCTGCTATTTGATTCAAAATGCCTTTTTTATTATATAGAGAGGATCACAGGCTGTTTAACTGCAATTTTGAACCTCAGGTCATAGTCTTTATGGTATTGGCTTTTCATCATAGCTCTCTAATGAAAGAAGGGCATCATGCATTAAAATCAACTTTTGAATTTAGTTTTCTGTATGACCAGAATTTGGTACTGTGTGTATAAACTTCTAATAGTGTTCAACCCATTCCACTTCTGAATAGTTTGTACTTATTCATTACAAATGCACAGCTTTTGCTATTACAACTTACTGATCCTAACTGTATTAATCAGAACTGACCACAGTTAAATTGATTTTTTTAATTTGGAGTAGTCTGTTGTAGGAAGGTGATTATATAATGCATTTTTTAAGAATTGTGTCCGTGCAGTAAGACCTTCTCTTATAGAAATAAAATGTGCAGAATATTTTTTGTTCTTGGAAAGGAATTAAAGAGGAGAGTCTTTTCAGGTTTTGTGAAGAAGTAAGAACACAAACTTTTTTCTAGTAATTCTTTGGGATGCTTTTTTTCTCACCCAGTGAAATTATTCTTGAATATGAATAGGAACTTGTTTTGCTTTAAAAAGAAATTAAGAACTGAATCCTTAAAGAGCTGTTGTGGGAAGAGGAAAGATTTTTGCATGAGTTACTACACTTTTTCATTATTATCTGCAAGGTGTTTCCTTTTAATTCTGTTGTAGGGAAGTTCAGCATGTTCAGATACACTGATTAATTCTGTCACGAGATGTGTATATTGTAGGGTGGTGTCTTCTTTTTTGCTTTATCCTGTTCTAAGCGTAAGACCTAGAGATACTGCCAGAACACTTCCTTTCCCAAGATAAAGAAAAAAAAAAAAAGATCCTGTCCTTGTTCAACAGCATGTATAGTCCAAAAGGCAAATTTAGCCAACCTGGAGCTAATAGCCTGAAGGTGAGAGATGAAGGCTGGTGACTGACTGGCTGACTGTGAGAATAATGCAGTTTTGATTTGTGAGAACATTTTTCTTAGAGTACTATGTACATGTATTAAAGTATCTATCAAAGGAAAACTTCTAAAATTGAAGGCAAAGCGTGGAATAGAGTAAGTTCTCTGACACACAAATTCTAATTCCTTTTTGGTACGCTGTTACATTTTTGACCAACTGGTTTTGTGTTCATCTGCGTTTGTCATAAGCTCTCTTGTGTAGCTGAAATCCTGGAGGTAATCATTTGCAAAAAAACCCCAAGTAGCACCCAGCTCAAGTGTTGTTTGTGTGAGAGTGGCAATTCAGCCAGCCCCTTTCTGGTAACATGTTGGTGTAACCAAATGCTGGTGATGTGCTGCAGAAGGGTGGAAAACGTAGCCTGTATAATGACTGCTAATGTCGGAGAAGGGGTCTGGAAGAATGCTTGCGCTGATTTACCTTGATAGTAAATCAGTTCTTTAGACTTTTTTTTTTCTATAAGTGGTCAGTAATCTGTTTTAGTTTGAAACAGATGAAAGAATTAATTGTTGTCACAGTCAAAGAACTTAAAGAACTTTCCAAAACCTGGAGCACCTACATGGATGCTTACAGCACTCTTTTTTTAGAAGGACGGATCCTGACATGCTCCTTTGTGCCAGGCTCCCAAGATCCAAATATCTGGGTTCCCAGCTGTAAACCTCTATTCAAACAAGTTGCCTTGGCTTACATTGCTATGTCATCAGAACGAATTACATTGCTCACGTAGATAAGTGCAGAGGAGCTGAGCCGAGGCACAAAAATATGGGTTAGCAGGATCTAGCTTTTGATCTGTTAACATCAAACAGAAAAATAAGGGCACAGTTTTGCTTCGGATTGCACATCCATATTTATTTCACCAGGCATGGGATTTGTCTAGAAAAGCTGACCTTGGGCTCGTTCATATTGGTGACATAAATCTTGATGACTTCAGTAGGAGTCATTAATTACTGAAATACAGAATTTTTGGAGGAAGTTAACTCATGAGCAAATTAATATCAAAACCGTGAAGAAGGCATGGTACTGTAATAGCATCTGTACATTGAATTGATATTTTAGCTTCAAAGAGCCTAGCACTGGAAATTTTTCAGCAGCAAACCAGCAGAGAACGTGTTAGTAGGGGGGCTGGAGTGCTACTTCGCAGCCGTGCTGCCTACTTCTAGACAACCATCGCATGACAGCCTGCTCTAACAAGTACCCGCACTTAAAAAACAGGGTTGTGTAAGAATGAACACAACACATCTACCAAAATACATTTGGGGGGGGGAGGGCCTTCAAGATTTCAACGGATGGAATTTACTGAGAGAGAATCCATTGCAATTTCATTACATTGCATGTCAAAGCCTGGAAGAGGGCAAGTAACTTTTCTTACCGTTACATAGTGGCCTTAGAAATTGCTACAGATTTCAAGAGAAAAAGACCTTTCACCTTTTGACACAGTTTCTAACTGCAGGGGTACAGCTGTAACTAATGGTATACTGTCTAGGAGAACAGAAGAAGAGCTTGGTCACATATTTTTGTGCTGAAAGTGAGAAATGCGCCTCTCAAAAGTTTTCCGACAGCCTGTTCAACTGGGCTATTTACATTGTGAAAGCTAATAGGAAAATGCGCTGTGCTTTCTCCTTCGCATGTCGCCTGCCCTCTTGCGTTACAAAATCTCAGTGCAGACGCTTCAGGCGTCCAGATAACAGCTACGGTAGTGGAAAACATGGAACAAAAACAGGAAATGATGGACACAAGCCATGTCCTTCAAAGGCACTGATTTTGTGCGCGTGTGTGTTGTCTTGCTGTTTGCAGTATAAGAAGCAATATACTTTTCAGCTTTCTTATGCAGAGACAGAGACATTAGAAAGTGGGTTAGCCAAACTGATGTGCAGAAAAGCTCTAGGAATGAATTTGCAGCAATGGGTGAAGGCCGTAATGCATATGATTAAAGTGAGACATGCTGCCTACACAAGGAACTGCTAACAAGATACTTTCACAGCTTTCATGTCTCAGCCCTGCTTTTACAGAAAATAAATTCATGTTTAGTTTCAGTGGTTGCACCGTTTTGCTCAGCCCTACAGGACAGATAAGGCAATCAAATTATACAAGCGCAACCAGTTGAACACAAAATAATACAATTTGCACTGAGCAGAAACTGTGGCTGTGCATATTAGCAGAACAGTGTCCCAGGTTAACATTCGCTTGGTCTATCCTGATCTCCTGTTCTCTTACTGCTTAGTTCTTTAATAATCGCAGGGAAGGGAGGCTTAAAGCACAGATTAAGTTAGGGCAAATTAGTTGGATCTTTTAGAGAGAAGGGGAGATAGAAAGACATTCCATGTCCTTTAAACAATATTTTTTTTCTCCTGTTCAAACAAGAGGGTAGAAATTGCTTCAAGCTATTAAATAGTTTCTGGCAGTAGTTCTAGCACTTCCCCTTGCTCATATGAATTATATTTTCTGTAGCTCAAAAGAGTATTTAAATACTCTCTTATGTTTAAAGAACTTCAGAATTTAGAATTATATAAAGTTTTTGCAAGATGCAGAAAAATAGACTGCAGCAGCTGTATATTGTCCCAGTGTTTAGACAAATAAAGAAATAGTAATTCAAGTAATTCTTTATTTTAAAAGTGACTGAGAAGTCAGCTAGAAATGGGTTTGACCCACAAATCTAAGGCCATTTTAATTTTCAATTTTCCAATCATTTTTTTTTAACTTCTTGAGAAATAGTGTGCATTTGGATTTGGATTTTGCCTCAGGTCAGTCCCATGTGAATGCAGTGCTTCTTTTAAACCATTTGTGTCTTGCTTGAGACACAGCATCTTCCAGCATTCATTTTCTTAACAATAGTCATATTATGGATCCGGAACAGGTAAAATGCCAATTCTGGAAGTGGTTCTTTTAGCCATCCAAGAGTTACTTTTGCATTAAGGACTCAAGCCCAAGTGCTCAAGTCTCAACAAAAAGAACTTGCTGGGGTTTGGCAGTTTTTAGTTTGTTGTTTGGGGGTTTTTGTACTTCAAAGCAAGATACCCATGGAGAGAGTTTTATATGTTTTGGAGTAATTCTGCTCCCACTCCTGCTGATCTCTTGAGATCCACGCAGGCTGAGAAATCAGCAGAAGGGCACAGTTTGGCTGATCAAGATGCCTACGCTCACGTGCTGATTTCAGGCCTCTTGACTTCCCTTGTGGCTTTAAATTTGTGCCTTCCTCAAATTGGTTTTGCCAGAGTACAGCAGACTCCCATCTGGGGAAGACCTTTCTGAAAAAAAGGTGGCTATTTGTATTTGCGTCCTGAGATTGCTCTATGGACAGATGCTTGCTTCTGACCCCAGTTCACACCTTTGCCCTCCACTCAATCCACACCTCAGTCTTAGATCTGCAAGCCTGCAGGTGGTTTTAGGCAAAGCCTTGGGTCAAAAGCTGCTGTCAAGCAGCTGGCATTGTGTGTAGAAGAAAGGTGATGCGTTCACAGAGAAAGCATTCACTTCTTTCAGTCTCATCTGATCAGGTCTCACTTTAAAAAAAAAAAATAGTGAGATATGTGTGTTTAAAATGTGTCATGGCTAAAATATCTAGAGACTTAGAACAGAAACAACTCAACTGCATACATAAATAAATCAGATGTGGCAAAAGAGTTATGAAGGACTCCAAGCTTTCTCTTCCTGGGTACATCGGAAGGTTATGCACTGGAAATGCATTGGTGATGCATGGAAATTCATCTGCAGATAAAGATATTGCCTGATTGCTTCACTCACACCTGTTAACTGCTGGTAAACCAGACTTTTCAGGCATTTGTTTCTTTAGATTTCTACTTTGTGCAAGCTAGTAACTTTAGGTTTGGAGAAGTTAAGACTGGAAGCCTCCAGTTCTCAGTACAAACCACAGACTCTATAGGCAAATGTCCCAAGCCCATCTCAGTACTCACTGAATAGCCTGGAAAACAGGGAGGTTATACATTGGATAGGGCATTGGATTTTTAGTGTGACCAACACAAGGTGCAAAGAGATGGAGAACGTGTTGTAGCACCAAGTCCTCTTGCCGAGAGTGGTGTCTCAGCAGCCCTGGCTCTGTAGACACGCTGCCAGCTCCAGCTCACGTCTTGCCAGTTCAGACAAGGAAAGGTGGTTTCTGCAGCTCTGTGGTGAAACCAGTTAGGATGAAACAGAGGTGCCACTGAGTGACAAGGCAGCTCATACTAACTAGACAGATTATCTTTTAAGAAATAGGTGGGATACTCCATAAAATATTATGTTACGCTCTTGTGATGGAACCTGTGATCTCCTTGGAACATATGCACTATTTCCATTGACATTAACAGGTGCGAAACAAGGACACTGTCTTTGGCCATGGCTTTGGCTCAGAAAACACTAGGATGTCTTAAAGTCGCTGCTGTCATTCTCTGCTTTAAACTCCACTGCAACTTCATGTTATAGTGTGAGATATAAAAAGATTAAACATTTTTCTGGAACCTGCAAGACTTAATGGAAAATTAAGGACAAGGCGTCTCCCTTAACTGCAGGAAAAATCCTTACTTTTTATCAGTTTGAATGAAACCCTCTTCTTGAACCGAGTACTTTAATGCATGTTTTCAGCATTACCTCAGCAGGCAAAAGATGGAAAACTGTGTTGTCCTGCTGAAGGATACATTGGAGGAGAATAAGTAATACAGAATTTATCTACTTCAATATTTGTGGTGTCTTTGAAGTATTAATAATATTTGGAAGAGTTTGTATGTCAGGTTAATGCCTGCTCTGTGAGCTTGTGAGAGAGATTGCAAGAAAGCTATGAATAATTTCCAGATTTTTTTTTTTTCCCCAAAGCAAAACCACTAAGATGTTCCAGGTTGAGGTATCTCTTTATATTGACCACATTTTTTTGACTGAAGCTTCACTCAAAATATTTTAATGAAGAGAAAGATGTTTTTGATAGGTGCTCCCCGGTTAATAAAGTTGAATTAAATTTATGGAGGAATATCAGTGCTTTTGGTGTGTGTAATCTCTCAGAAACATTACTTTGAAAAGATAACATCATGACTGAGTAAGTCAACAAAAAACCCATAAACCTTGGAACTACAAGCGGATACAGCTGTGGTACCATTCTGCTCTTTCTGGATCCCAGCTACCCCCACAAGTGGTGGGACAAACACAGATATGTAGGGTAACTTTTAAAGAAAAATTGGTTATAGGGAGCAAGGAAAGTAGCTGTAAGGTCAAAGCTGAGGGGTGGAAAGTTTGTAGAAACAGGGATTAAGGGAATAGCTGTAGGTATATATCCGTGCTGGTACAGAGGGATAGCCAAAGTGCCAGGGTATAGGAGGGGAGGGCAGGATGAAGGTGCAGTACTTCATTGCTCTCACTACCTTACAAACCAGCAGTATGCCGTGGGACGATTCCTTTCTGATGAGCTGTCACCTTCTAAATTATATAGGAAACTTGGAGAGGAAAAAACAGATGGCACAGGGGAGATGCATGTGACATAATTTGTCTCTTTGCCTGATTTCTTTACCCTTCGTACAGAATTTGGTAGGTGGGGGAGGATGAAAGCCCAGATGGGACTCTCCTCTGTCCCCACACCCTCCTCCTTGCCCCTGGGAAATCTCACAAGACTCCTTCGACTTCTCTCAGAAGGTAAAGAGAAGGTTTTCCATCATTGCTGAGCACCTCGAGTGATTGGCTTGGAAAGGCGTTTTTTTCTGTGGGGAAGAGAGATTGACACGTAGCAGTGCAGAGAGAAGAGGCACAGAAAAGAAGTACAGCAAGCAATTTTGTTGTAATAAATCTTGGGCAAAGAGGGGGAAGGAGGCTTTACAATATGCGCATTTTGAGGGAAGCTGCTCATGGGCTCTATGATCTCCTTGCTGCTAGGCCAACGGTGAGTTGACGTGTTTGCAGCCATGAGGGAAAGGCATTGGCATTACCCTTTGCAGCTGGCTGGTCAGCTGTCTGAAACGAGTTCATGGCTTCTGGCCAGTTTCCACTGAACTAGTAAAACTTCCTTTAAAAAAAATCCCTGCACCTGGCACTGTTTAGGAAAATTGTCGGTAGCCTCAGCGGGGAAGCAAAAGCCTAGCTCAACACAGAGGTTAAAATCCCTAAAAGTTAGATTCTGATATATTACACCTTTTTTAAAAAATGGCAGCCTGTGTTTTTGAAGATAGGGTTTTTGTGGGTGGGGAAGGGAAAGGGACAAGCTGGTGGCTCTGGAGGCAGGAGGCCCCCAGGTCTCTGCTGGACCCAGAACTCTTGCTGAGATGACCAGGACTTGTCTTTGTGCAGGCAACAAGTATAGGGTTGGTCTTTGTGGAAGGGGAAGAATAACATCGGTGCAAGGATCATCATTTTAAGGTGTGATTGTCATGCTGTGACTGTAACTGCTGATGTGCCAGGAGTCGTGTGAAGTTCAAAGCCTCTTTTCCAGCTCTGGACCTGGATGTCCACAGAGGAAAAACCTGCTGAGCCTCCTGCTCCGGAGCGGGCCAGGAGTACAGCGTGCCGGCCGGCCAGGTAGTACCAGGAGGCAGGGCAGTATGTGTGGCAGCTCTGCCTGTGTCGTGATGAACGTGAGCAATCTGGTGTTTGTCACAGGTCTTAAAACTAAACCCGAGCGTAAATAAAGAACCCTGCTGCAAGCAAGCAGGATTTTTATAGCGGTTTCCAGGAATGAAATCAAACCTAAACTGCGAGGGAAATATTCTCTGCCATATTCAAAGTTTGTGTACAGAACTTTTCAAATAAATGCTCCGTAAAAATGATTTAACTCTGCTGCGATTATGAACTTTTGCAAACATGCTGTTTCATGTTGCTCTCTTAAATAAATTTGATTAGTTGCAGCTGTGACTCCTCAAGCCCCCCAAGAAATCCTCAAATTATTGTAAATGAAGATTTTGTTTGTACTTTAAGCTAAAATGTGCTTGACAACCTCCCAGCAGTAATTAGGTGGACACGCTCCTGCTTGGAGAGGCTGCAATGAACTGCCTTTAGTTCAGGCAAACAGTCTTTTCAGTTCCTGGAGCACTTTGTGAGTATTAGTTGCTGCGTGCTGAACAAGTACTAAAATCTAAGTAAGTATAAACGGCGCTGCTCAGTGACAGACTGTTTGAACCCAGAAGCAGGCTGCCATGGCTGCATTGTGAATTTCCCCCCCACCCTGCACAGACTAGACGCAGACACTCACCCCCTCCCACACACGCATATATCGCATATGCTTTCTGATGGTAGTGTTTGTTTACCACCCGTGTCTGTGTTGGTTTGTTCACGGTGTGGTGCTCCGTGGGACAAGATAGCGTTCAGATGCTGAGGACATGGGTTGTCTTTCCCACCCACTCCTCCTTCATGCAGAAAATATACGCGGTTAACAGAGCAAGGATGTGTTCTGCTGGTCGTGCTCTGTGCTGTTGAATCCATTGTTTGGCTTCCCCCCAAAGATGCCAAATTTCACTTTACGGCACAGCGTGCTGCAGAGTTTTGCCTTCGTTAGGAGGACAGACTTCCCTGTCCCCAGTTCTGCCATATACTGCTATTGCTGCCAGTGCTGGCCAGCTTTCTGCATGTGTGACTGCAACCTACTTCTCCACAATCCTTGATGTGAGCAAGAGCTGCAGGCATACTCTCCTATACAGCTCTGCTAATGAGCTTGTCTGCTAATTAAACAGACAGACTAAGCTAAGTTGGCAATGTCTTTGATATTTATTCTCAGTGTGGCCCTTTTGACTTGTTTAGAGTTTCAGGGTGGTCTTGAGGGAAGAGATTTGGTAAGCAATTGCTGAGTTTGTATTATGCTTTATCAACATTGAAATAAAGTTTGTAAAATATTGTTTTGTTCCTTTTAAGCCAGATAATGCAATATAATTTAAAAAAAGTAAAGCTTAACCCCAGCCAAACTTACAATTTAGAAGCAAAAAAAGCCATGTGGGAAAGTCCTTTTGAAATTTATTAACATTTTGGTATATGCCACACATGTTCAGTGACATCCATGATGAATGACAGTCAGAGGTTAAATAGCATTTATTACATACTTTTGACCACCTTACTTGCACTTTGCTTCCTAATTCTCCCTCAAGATTACTTTAACCATTTCAGCCTTCTTGAACAGCTTCAGGCAGATGCCATTTTCTTAAAGGGGAAAAAAAAAAGACCCAAAACCCCAGGCCAGGATAGGAAGGTTGTCTTTTTACCCAGCAAATGAAGAGCGTCCTATCTAGCAGTACATTTGCCAAGGGTAAAACACATTTTTTTGCTGAGGTAGGAAATAGGTTTAAAGCTGCGATCCTCTGATCTGGTAGGGTGAGAGGCAGATGGCTGGACCCCCAGGTGATTTGTATCTGCTCACTCACTGCTCCCTATCAAGCATCAGTGCTCTGCAGTATGCAGAGCAAGAGATTTCCCTACCTCCAAGGAGAAAAACACTACTTTCCTCCTAGTTGTGTGACTTACATAGGTATCAGAATGTAAAGCATTAATGCGCCTCAAAAAACCTAGACTGAGTCATTCCAAGGTTTATAATTTTTAATTAGTTACTGTTTTTTCCTTCCTTCCCCTCTCTATCCACCTCTGTAGATAGATGCTAGGTAGCTAGAGCACTAAAGTTGCATATTCACAAAAATATGTGAAAAATGGTACATAGCCATAAGACAGTTTAAATATGTGAAATGCTGCAAGCATTCAGTAACGCTTCTACTGTTTGTGGCTCTTCTCTGGAGGTTTGTTCATGATTGTTGCTAAAGGTGGGATACCAGGGTGGGTGCACATCTAGTCGAAATGGCCGGTATGTCCATTCCAATGTTCTGATGGTGTGAGGAGTTTTGGACATGTGCCTTGGTCTGCTGTTCAGCAAAAGAGTTACTGGGGGGGGGGGGTTGTATGCAGACTGAATGAAAAAATTTAATGTTATGACTCCGGCTCTTTGCTGGAGTCAGGTCAACAAAATAATAAAGGAAAAGTTGAGATAACCATATGCCAGGTTAGTGACACGGTAATTTTCACAAACTTTCCATACAGCAGGATGATTCGTGACTTCCCACAGTTACTTCGTAGTGCTAATTTCAAGCCCAAGAATTAAAGGACTGCAGGTTTACTGGTATCAAGTAATACCTGAGAGAGTAGATCTCTTTGTAACCTTTTGGCAGTCCTGGTAAGTGTTGTTGAATGTGTGGTGACCATCAAGTCACCACACTCATTTCAGCCACGCTCATTAAATGGAAACAAGTGCTGCTTACATTTGTGTCTTCTGTATGAGAAAATTGCAGGTTCAGAAATTGGCATTAGGAACAGATTGTATTAAGAGAGATTATGAAAATCTGCAGACATTAAAATTTGTGTTCAGGTGAAGGGTATTGAAGGATAGATGTATGTTATATATGATGTTATATAGGATAGTATGTTATATATGTTATATATCTCTAATTATTTCTTGGTAGTTCATTAATATTCAGTATGTATGAGAACTGATCTAGACGTAAAGTAAAATGGAAACATGGCTAAATAACTTTTCTTTGTATGACTATGGAGAAGAAGAATGTGAGTTAATTATCAGAGACCTATTTACAGGCTGTACATGGGAGAGTTGGACTGGCAGGGAAAGAACTGTACGTAGAGTTATTTTCATTCTGATCCCTTCAGTGATCATGACTTGGTGCTAACCACTAAATATATTGTCTCGCTTTTTCAAAACAGAAAAAAAAATTATTTTCTATGTAGGGACATGAAGAGGTGTAACATTAATTGCCTGCTCTGTATTTTCAGTGGAAATACTAAGGAGCAATCAGTTTTATTATTTTGTTTAATAATAAGTGTTAATGCTAAAGGCAATGCTCTACTGGAGATGCATTTGATAATTTTCCCTCTCTTACAAATAAAGACATTTTAATGTTTTGTTTTGTCCAGGGGTTTGCTCTTACGGTTTAGCTTTGTTTGCGTTTGTGGAGGCTTAAGGGAGATGTCACGACTTTCAGAACTGCTGAATATTCAAGACTCCCTGGTGCAGTCGGTGGCACTGGAAGGTGCAGCACGCATTTGGAGGGCAGGCCACAGATCTGTACTTTTCACTTACAAGAACAGGCAGCACAGGTCTTTTCTTTAACCATATTCTGCAACTTCTGTTGATGCAAAATCCTCATGGACCGTTGGCATCAGGTAGAATCAGCCCATCTGGTGCAGCCATCCCAGCCCACTCTGCCTTGCCTGGGTCTGCTGGGTTGGGCTGAGCTCCGCATGAGAGCCAGAACAAGCTCGCCTCTGTCTGCAAGAAGTGGTACTTGAAAAGCTTGTTTTTATCAGTGGTTTGAATTCCTTAATCTGCGTCTGACAAGTGGCAATAAAATAGGTCACTGAGTCTTTCCTAACACTCATAGGAGAGTGCTGGTTTTCTGGAGTCTCTGGAAATATGAAGAGGAATGGTGTTGCCAAGCACCACTGATCAGGTCTTCAAAATGATGAAATAGGGAAGCTTGCAAAGCATACTGAGGGACCAAAGAGTTGTCTTACTCCTGGAAACTAATTTAATATCATGATTCCAGAAGCCAGAGGATCAAAGAAAATACCCAATGTTATATAGCTTTGTGATAAAAATTGTAGGAGTTAGTAACACTGGCACAGAGGAAAACTTTTCTTTAAAGGTATAAATATGCATTGTATTAGCTGGCAAGTGATCTTCTGGTGATTCTAAAGTTGTTTTCAAAAAGGTGTATGTTTTTGTCAGCTACTTAACACAAAAGATGACTTGATGAATAAAGAAATAAAGTGTTTATAAACTTTGGTGTTACTGTTCATTCATTGTCAGGTATGTCAGAGTAGACAAGGAGACATTCCCTGTGAGCAGACAGCATGTGAAACTAATGGTGTGCCTTCAGACTCCAGGCCTGTTCAGTTATGGGTTTCTTGCAAAGCAGTCGTTGGATTTAAGTCATGTTTTAAACAGCTTTATTCATAGACTATGGGACTGGAAAGCAAGGTCAGTGTAGAGTTCATCCTGTAGTTATTAAAGCAGATGGTCGAAAAATGCAAGCAGACATCTGCATCTGCTTTGCATATTTAAATGCAAAATAAAAAAAGAAAAAGCATCTCAAGTTCTGTGGGTCTTTTAGGCAGCGAGTATGTATTTCTGAGAGGAAACAAAGAATAACTTTAAAAATTCAGGAGTGCTAGGGCAGCATGAAAGGGAAATGGGGAAGAGCATGACTTGGGAAATGTGTTTTACAACTCGTGAAGAATATGAAGAGCAGTGTCATTGCAGTTTGAGTCTTGAACTTTATACAAGAAATTTAGGCTGTCGTCAGCAATCAAACTGTCACTGGGAAAAGACGTATAATCTGCAATGAACCCTGTTTTTTTAAAAAAAGAACAGTTTTCAGAACTTGTATCTGATGGTCAATTGTATTGTATTTGAAAGTAGGAATCAAAGCTACTGAATCAGGGCTGACCGAGAAAAAAAAATATAAAAAGTGAAGGTCGCTCTGAATAGGCAGAGGGTAGTTGCACAGTCACCAGCACATCTAGTGATGACCCTATTAAAAAAATCTGCTAAAGAGCTGGGAATTGGTCCAGTAAATTTGCTGCCAGTACATTCACTGTCTCGTGAATGGACTTCAGCAGCTCTGTGCCCACACCAGCTAGGTGCTTTTGTAGAGCAAACTGACAAGGAACAGTATTTTTAACCCCCTGTATGTGGGCACTGGAGTGTAGAAACAGGAGGAGCATCATCATGGCTCAATGTGCAGAGGTTTACCAATTTGTGCTTGGTGATTTTGTGCAGAAGCCCCATGGCTTTGTCAGCACAGGGCTCTGCTAGGATGAACAAACTGTGCTTTTCAGGGTCTTGTAATAAACTTACTCCCTTGTTTGATGCAGGTGCACTGTTGTTTTACTTTATCAATATAGATGAAGCTTGCACAAAAGTAATACTTACTGTTCCTATGGAATATTCCAGGAAATGAACTCATTTACTTGAGTATTTCTGTCTAGAAAGTGAAAAGGAGTATAAAAACTGTAAACAGAAATATTTTCTGGTGATGCTCATAAATGAATCAGGCTTATGGATGTTAGGGATATTAAGATTTTGCACCTGCTTTCAAAGACAGAATATAGCCTTCAGGTAAAGTAGTTATGTTAAATTGATGCGAAGTGATATCTCTCTTCCTTACAGAAAGACCAAATATTCGATAATTACTTGTCATGAAAAAAACCCTACTTCTTCAGTTCATGTAGAAACCATATTTGCAGCCAACCATTGTAGTCTATGAACACTTTTGAAATAAACTCAGTTAGTGGGAATTAATTTCCTACTGTAATTCACAGTGGTTAGAAGGTATTATTCATCCCAGTCTCACATAGCTGATTTGCAGCTCTTTGAAACTCCTTGCTTTAGAGAAGTAACAATACGGTAATTTTCAGGATTTGAAAGGAGGGGGGAAGCTATAGACCCTGACTGCAGACTCTACAGAAGAAAGTTCCCATTGGTTTTAATAGCTTGTAAGATCCCCAAGAGTGGCAGAAGCCTGCGGGAATCCTGCACGTGGCACGATGAGCCTTTATAAAGAGCAGCCCTCGGTTGCGAAAGCCTGGCTTGGGGATGTGCTGGGAGAGGTGTGTGTGTGACCATGTCACAGCCAGGGGCTGGCTGTACTATTCCTGGAAATCGGTAGGACGCAAAGACTCATTGTTCACGACTCCTTTCCCTTCTTTATTTCCCGTACAGTGCTGTTTTGGGAAGCAATAGTTAAGGACACAACCTGGCAGCTCTGTGCCAACACTGGACAACTCCCTTTCTGAAAAACTCGTGTTGCAGCTCAGCTGCAGAGGTCTGTGTTCAGTTTACCCTCAGAGCCGGGACGACAGCACTGAAAGGGTCTGAACCAAAAAGACTTCTCCTATGTGCTGGCCAAAAAAGTGCTGTTCATGCTTGCAGTTCAAAAGCAGAAATAGTTCTTTATCGTGAAACAAGAAGGGACAAGGAAATATTTCTTAGCTTTGTTTTTTTTTCAACTCCCTTTAATTTTACAACACATTTTTTATTTTTGTTACTTATTGCACATAAAACATACTAAACTGCCAGACTTAATCTGAAAACTAATTACAGTAGACCTCAACATTTTTGCATGCCTTATGGAGTACAACACCTGCACTCCACAGGACTGAATTCTCCGTTGATAGGGCTGGAGCCGTCTTCTACCAGGGTAAACAGAGACTCCAGACAAGGCTGGCTGGGAACGGTGGGAAGAGCCGCCCCACATGAGGCAGTTGCTTGTACTAGCTTTAGCCTTATCAGAGAATTCAACAACAGTTACTTGAGAAAAGGTACTTTTATTTTATTTGTTCAGTGAGCTATTGTAGTTTATAGTCAAAAAAACATCTCAAAAAGCTTTTGTCTGGAAGGAGCAAGGGAAACAAGCACCTTGTGCATACAGATGTCATATGGGTAGCTGGAAAGGAATTGGGGGAACTTGCAAACTGCTGCTGGCGGGATTGAGGTGGGAAGTGGGCTCATGTGTGAAGGAACGGTCTGATGCATGTCAAAGTCCTGCAGTCTTACTGCCTCAGCTAAATTTTTAAATAACAGGAACAAGGGAGGTGAAGTATCCTGTGCTCTTACTTGAAATGCCTTTGCTGCTTTCATTGTTTCCTGTAGTAACGCACAGGATATCCAGCTGATTAACCACAGCAGGCTATGTGATCTTCACAACAACTACAGGAACCTTCTAGGATGTAATCTCTTGCTGAACCTGCAGAATAAACTTTTACAACTTACCAGCAATGCCAAATATTACTCCTACATATAAGGGGTTTGGAGAAAGTGTGTACAGATGAGGATGTCAAAGATCTGGTCAGCTAGGATAAAGTCTTACCATTTTTCTGCTAACCAAACTTTTTCAGGTCTCTTCTTTCTCTGTGTCTTTTGTCTTCTCATATCTTCTTTTCTGTATGTCACCATGTCCTTATTCTCCAGGACATAGATAGGTAAGACTCATTATCTACAACTATGCTTTAATTAAAGTGCATTGATCCCTGTATGAGTGATCTTATTCTGAAGTGGCCTTACCTCAGCTTAACTCTGCATGCTTTGGAAGATTAGTATATTTTAAGAATTAACTTCGAATTCACATCTTTCTTCAATTGTCTTGACTTTCCTCAGGATCCCAGGATTGGCAATCTCCTAATCTTTACTGTTCAACCAAATCCTTTCTTCCTTTGAAGGATTCATATTTCAAGCCTTTCTCCTTTCTTCTCTGTAATTGCAGCTGCCTTTCTCTCTACATCTTGATTGCAGTGGTGCCTGCTCCTCCGTATTCTTCTTTTGCTTAGTTTCTGATTCTTTACCTCGTTTGTTTGCCCTTGTCTTCCAGTACGTGACAACACCTCAGGGGGTCTGATCTTCAGGCTCTTTGATGAGATGTACCATCAGTCTTTGAGGAAAACCTGAATAATCTGAGATTTAAGAGAGCCCTGAGAAGCAGACAACTTTGTATTTGCTGATCCCCACGTCATATTAATAAAAATACTTTCTTTGTAAATAGTGAGCCTGGCATAGAGGTGAAGTATTATTTACGCAAATGTGAAGAAAATGTGGATGGGGTTCAGGATTTGAGCTGGAGTTCCAGTTGCAGCTGGTTCTTAATTTTTCCCCAGACAAAAGCAACTACTGCTAACTCAACCAAAAATTTAACGTAGTGTTGAAGGAAAAGACTTGTGTTCATTTTTCTGTATCATTGAAAATACTTTGACCAATAAATAACCTGCTAATATGAACAGAATTGTCACTGGCAGAGCTGTTTTGGTAGTTAAATCATTTTTAATAATGCCTGTTCTTGCAGCAACAGAAAGTGTTAGCTATAGTGTGTGCTTGGGAATGAGTGTCAGAGGAACCAGTCATCTGCAGGTCTGTCTACTTTATTAGCTGCAAAACTTGTATCTTTTTAGGCTTTTGTTTAGGTTATCAACCTTCATGTACAAAATAGGCAGAAATATCCACGAGCACATCTCCATCTTAAAAGAATGGGTGCTTTCCTGTTCTTCGTCTTAATAAAACATGGGTGCTTTCCTGTTGGCATCAGAGTGAGTGTGAGCCTCACAGCAAGAGAGAAATCCTTGCTCTTGTGAGGTCAGTGGAAAAATTACTAACCATGATTTTGTTCCAGGTTCTTGCCAGACTGTGCTGAACATGTGTGGATTTATCCGGGGATGAAACAGCTGGGCTGCCCTTCATTACTCCCTGTCACAGTGGTCTGTGCTCTCAGCCCTCTGAACTGGTAGCAGTCAGAGCTGCCTCTACTGCAGATCCATCTCTTCCTGCTTGCATCCAGATCAAGGCTGCTTTCTCTCCTGTTCTGAAAGATAGAATTCAGAAGAAGAACTAGTGCACACATGGAGAGTGTGTGTCTAAGAGCAGTATATACTGCGTTCCAGTTTGGAAAGCCTGCAGTAGTTTAAGCATTTTTATATTAACTCTGGTGCGTACATAGCTTGCAGTTGGTTCTGTTGATTCTAATGATGGACAAAGGTGAAAGTAGAGATGTAGGTAACCCTTCGATTGAAAATAAATTCTTGAAAGGGAAAGAAAAGGGAGGATGAGAAGAACGGGAAGAGTCAGATCACCTTTCATGCCCCAGGTTCAGCTTGCAAGTGGATCCCAGAAGCAGTCCAGCTGGAATCCCTAGTGACGGGGGTTGTTTCAATACATTAACAAGGCGTGTATCCAAGATACAGTTGCTCAGGTCTGGCCAGAGAAAAATAATGAGCACACCCTCTGGTACTCTTTAAAGTTGCGCCAGTTGCAGCTGGCACTTATTCAAACCTGTCATCACCTTCACTGCCTTTGAAAGAACGTTTTGCTAAAAGGTGAAGGCATATGCTTTTCCCCTTGTTTCATCTGCACAACTTTTTATAATCTTCAAGTAAATAAAAATGCCACTTAGGCTCAAACAGGTCTCTAGTCACAATGTTGGGATTTATGGAAACTCAGATTTATTAGCTTGTTTTAACATGTTGATTATTCATCACAAGCAGAGTCAACAAATGTGACTGCAGAAAGTCTTGAGAAGGAAGCCTTGTAACTGGATAACTGAAGTTTTTAAGAAGCAGAGAATGAAGTTCAAAACCTGTCAGAAAAAAAAGTGAAATTAAGGTATTCTGAAAGTTCCTTGACGTGGGAAATGCCATGACCTTCATGTGTGCAATTCTTGAAAAAAAAATTCTTTATACTTGAACTTACGTGTTCTTCTTAGTCATTTGTAAACCAGGCTTTCAAGTTCATTAGATGAAGAGAAAAATAGCAAATAACTTGGAGTGTGAGAGCAATAGACAACGTGCATTATATTATTTATTATTCCAGGGGGAAAGGCCCCCAAAGCTGGCTTAGCAAAACACCATGTTATTAAGCACTGCAAAGGCTAAAAATACACACTTTCTAATGAGGACCATGGAGGTTAGCTGTCCATTGAATTCTAGTAAAAAGCATGTTGTACCTCATTTCGCTCTCACAGCAGAGGAAGTCGGGAATTATACCACCGCAGCCAATATCATTGTTGAGGATGAATCAATCTGGTGGCAGTTAGGTAAGAATCCTATATTTCAGTGGGAACTTAACATGGAATTTTCTTGCAGAGCAGAATTTAAACAGTGAGAGTTCCTTCATAGTTTTCACTACTGCTAGCGTGGTATTCTTTGCTGGGACTACCAGGATGCATATTTTTTGGTAAACTGAAGCTTCAAGTACTTTGTTTTGTTCCGCTGAAAGGAGCACAGACATGTCGGTGAACAAATGTCCGTGAGGGCTGAGGTTGTCCTCACAGTCTCTGAGCCTTCAGAAGTGCTTTCTGCAGTTTCCCAGCATAGGGTCTGCTCCGCATTTTTGAATGGTCTTGTTGTGATTGAAGGGATTTCATGAAATTTGGCAGAGTGAAATAACTCACTGAAATAAGAGAGCATTAATTTAGTAATGGGGGTTACAGAAAGAAAAAAGCATGTGAACAAGGGCATGATACGGCTACGCAGGAGAATTCCCATGTGGATAAATCAATCTTCTTTAAGGCTTACAGAACTTAGAGCTTTTTCCTGTCCTAGATATCCAGCCACGTGTAAGAGAGCAGCAAGTCCGCTAGAATTACTACAGTGTTTGAACCTGTAATGACAATAATGTGTTAAGTACTGGCAGACAAAAGTTATGTGGAGGACTATCTTTGTCAGTATATAATCATTAACCCTTTCCTGTGTCCATAGCAATCTCCTTTTTAGCAGTTACTTCAACTATATTTTTAGTACGCTGTCTTGTATGATTTATTCATTGAGAACATCATGGCTTTCAAATGAAATCTTTCTGCAGTTGTTCTTTTTCTTCTCAAAATGGGCACCTTGTTTTTATAAGACAGATGGAAGGACTGCATTGTCTGGTTTCACTTCCAACAAGTTCAGGAGTTTTAGGCTAAGCTAATTCCAATTAATTAGTAATTTGCTTCAGCAAGGCCAGCATGTAATTCAAGCTTTCCTTTACTGCTGGACTTTTTCTCACTGCACCCTGCACCTGCCCCCCACCCCCAAATCACTGCAAGTGTTTACAGGGATATTCAGCCTTCAGCCCATATGGCACAAAACCAGTTGTTGACCTTCAAACACTTTGTCATCTTTTGGAGAGCTCTATAAAGACCTTTTGCAGCAGGGATGAGAGAACTGAATTTTTGTGTTACTATCAGTATAGCTATTTGCTCAGTATAGCTCTATAAACTCTTTGCAACTCTGATACTGACTCAGCTTTGCTAGTGGAAATGTATTTGCAAAGAGTTTTTGGCCTCGATTTAGAGACAGAGCAATAAACTGTAGCCCAAGGGCTAAGAGAGATTAAAATTAAGCAGGGAAAAGGGAGAATTGTGCCAAGTAGGAAAAGGGGGAATTTCCAGGGTACAATAACATTACCATACACTTGCCTAGCATCCTTCATCTGATTATCTTGAAGTGCATTATGAGAATTAATGGAGCCTCATAACTTCCCTGTGAGGCAGGTACTGCATTACGATACTGATTTGTAGATGAATAAACAAAGGCCTCATGCAATCCTGGGACTCTCAGCAAAGTCATAAATATTCTCAAGAGAAGATTGGGAAGGGACAGCAAAGACAAGCTAACGTACCGTGGACTGGTATCTGCCCATAGTGAACCACCCATACAATGCTCAGTCTTAATTTGGCATGGCTGCCTGGCATCCCTCTCCTGGAGAAAACTGGCTTTGAATGTCAAGAGAAGGACGCTAAAGAACCCCCCCCAAAAAGAACAAGTTTGGAGACCTGGTATTTCAGCTGGCTACTAGCTTGCCACTTTGAACAGCCACTCCACTCCTGCTCTGCCTTTTTCTCCTGATACTTTATTTTGCTTCTCTTCTTGTTCCAGTGCAATGCAAATGAGTTAGCAGTGGCTTAATTGTCTCTGCTAACACAGGGTTCAACTCAGCAGTCTAAGGGAATTTCCCGCCTCTCATTTATTTGGCTATGATTTATTCTTTGGAGAGAAATGACTGGGAACTAGGAAAAATAATGCATTTCCCAATCTTTAAAAAATAAGCTGCAAGACCACCAATTGGTGACGGCTTTATATCTCCTGTGTCTGCCCCTACTGGGGAGCACAACTACTGAGGGGAAAATGCTCCACTTACACCTCGTCATGAAGAGCAGGCTTGAGTTGCACTGTGACTAAGTGCTTGATCCCTGCATGCCAAAGTACATACCTTCTAATTGACACGAAAGCAGCTTCTGGCTTGGTATTTAGGATGTAACACAGCTCCTAGCGCAGGCTTGGTTTCCAGAATAAGCACGTTCTTTTCTACCATGCATGTTCATGCATTGTCCTTCTTCCTTCTCCTAATAGCCCGTGAGATTTGAACTTGGAGTCAGCAAAGTAGAGGCTTTGTGAAGCACAAAAGAACACCAGGTTTTTATCACACCATGCCTGTATAAAGAACTGTTCAACCATTCAGTTGCTGCTTGTATTGTGCAGCTGTTATTCTGCTGCTGAGAACATCTTGCTGTCGACACTCAAGTAGTACCTGCAGGAAACACTGGCACACTGAGCTTTTCAGGAGGAACTGGGCTTGGGGATTTGCCAGATCCCTGTGTGGAGAGCTGAGGTATTTTCTCCCCCTGCGCCTTTCCCATTCTAAAACCCTTGTAAGTAAGTAACAAATTTTTGTCCACCCGCCAGCATCTGTTCTGGGATTTTTGCACGATGATGTCTTCCCGACGCGATGAAGGTCCATGTTTCTTGTCTTCCAAACCCACCTCTCCAAAGCTGACAGTGGGGCTGTGATGGGCAATGGGGTGGTGGGGGGATGCGGCTTTCTCGCACAACGGCCCTTTCTTCACTGAACTGATGGCCAGTATCTGGTCAGCCTCATCTATTTAAAGTCAGCCAAGCAGGGATCCCAGTGCTGGTGGAGAGGGTGCTTTGTTTGCTTACCAGTTAACAGGAAATTCAACTGTTTCCAATTAAGCACAAACAACTGTGTGAGGACAGGGTGAAGGAAGTGTCTGAAATCCACAGAAGGGAGGGGGGTCAGAGATAAGCTCAGCCTTATTCAGCCTCCAGGGCTAAATTTGGCTCTGTGCAACTGGGGGTACAATTCCCACTGTAGTTCGGGGCTGAAATTCTTCTGAGCAATTAATGCAAATGTCTATATTTTTAGCCTGGCATCCTAAAGAAACAAGACTTGTGTGATCGTATTGTCTGTGTATATGCAGTTGTCAGCTCCCAGTAACTTGTGAGTTTTTGGGTTGACTTATCCCAGGCTGCAAGAGAGTGGTTTTCCACGGTCCCTCCTGAAACCAGGCAAGCAGGTGAAAGAGTGTGGCTTCAGAGAGGTGAAGGCATGCAGGGAAACCCTGTCCTTTTAAAGACATCAGCATCAGGACACGAATTCCTAACAACCGGGCTTCACTGGTTCCAGTGCTTGTATAGTAGTAACATTTCCATATAAATAAACAGGACATTCTTGCTGTAGGGTTGTGTGAGGCTGAATTTGGTATGTTGCGTTTCGCAGTGCCCGACACATCCTATAAAATAAACTAGCAGACTAGCTAGTGCAGAATATTAATTTCATAAGGTCTGACTTGCTGGCTACACTCCCATTGACTTTATTAAATTAAATGGCAGTTTTGTCTGCCTATGTTTTTCAGGATCCAGACCCACAGCTTGCATATTTTTAACAGTTTGAAAGTATAACAGTGCACGGCTCCTGATCTTTGCCATATGGGATACTAACCTTGTGCGCCTTGTGCAGGAGATGTAACCCCATTAGAATAAGACAGTATTAGAAAAAAAATGCATGGAAAAATGCATGGAAATCAATGAATGACTGTATGGAAGCAACAGCAATGTGTTGGATAACAGCATGGCAGGCTCGTAGGTGGTGTACCAATGTCAAATATCTACTGTATGTGCTCAGGACTTAAATGTTCTCACCTTAAATATTTGTGCTCTGTTTGTTGCTTTTTCATTTTTTTGGTTGTTTTTGAGAGGAAGGATGCTGAAGGCACGTCATCTGTATTTCTGACTGGATCCTTTAAATCCAGCGGGAATCTTTCCACTGACTCTACTGAGAGCTGAATTGATCCTTCATTTTAAAAATTAACCTAGGCTTTCTTTCACTTTGGACTGGTGTAGAAAACATTTAAAACCCTTGAAAGTACAATTTCAGACTGTAAAATGGAGCATTGTAGATCCCCTTCTCATGTGGAATTGATTTGATGTCTGGGACTGCCAAATTCCAGTCCAATACAAATTGCAACAGCTGAGTTACAATTTTTAAATCAACCCTAAAGATGAAGTTTCATGGGAAGGATGTTTATCTTTGCAGCTGTATGAAAATAGAGGTCTATTCCATTTAGATTTATCTACCCAGCTCCCATGAGGCAAGTTAGGTATATGTTGTTTTGGGCTTTCTGTATATATCCTTGCTCTCTCTTATTTCTTGCAGGTTCCCTTCCCACTGCCTGTGCTTCTCCCCCAACTCTGTCCTTCCCACCTTGCTCTTCTTCCATTGCACTGTGAGGCTTAGAAGTCCTTTCCCCTCCTTGTGGGCCATTTGTCAGTCCTCTCTGATGCAGCTGCTGACTGAGGTGTACGATAGTGCTCTGCAGGAGGACATTTTCCTGTGCTTTTATAACAAGTCCCTGTGCTGCAGGCAACAGACACAATTACTATATAAATCAAGCCACACATGGATACACACAGGGAGCTGGGCCCAGACTCCAAATCTTTCATCTCTGAAACATAAGGACAATTCTCATGCACAGGCAAAATTCCCTTGGCTCAGTAAGTCTCCAGGTTTTTTTAGTTTGGATCTCACAAGAGTGATATTGTTGTTCGGTGGACCACCTGCCTTCCCACCCATGATCTAAAAGCTACTTTCCCTTTCATTTATGATTAAAATGCATCTCTGAGACAACTACAGTGACTGCTGACATGGAAGAGTGCATTTAAGAATGTATTTAATGTATTTAGATGGCTTGTGACCAGAGAGGTGCTGACAGAAGTGATGGGGTCTTTTCATCCCGTAGTGACCCATGGGACACAAACTGTGAACCTGTGTTTGGATGTAGCCATAGTATTGGGACCTGCAGTCTTGCTGTGAGCCAGCGGCTGGGAGGGCAGCATCATTGCCTCCTTGAATACGTGGCATCAGTCGATACGCAGAAGACTCCTTGTGTCCTTCCCTCTCCTTGAATTATTTCTGTAAGATTAAAAAGTTGATGAGTTAGGAAGGGAACAAAATAACACACACCCATGAGACCCAATTCCCAAGCACGGACTCCAAATGAAAATGAGCGTGATATACAACAGTAGCTTTAACGATGTGTTTTCTTACTCTTCCAATTCCTTCCATCCATCTGATGTCCTTCTCTTATTTCCATTTTCTTATGAATCTCCTCTGAATCTTTTCTCTTTCTTCTCCCTTTGCCTGTAATTGCTTTCCTTCACTTCTAAAGATTCCTTTACACATATCTGCCTCTTTTCTTCTGCTTCACAGTCTTTTTACAGCTATATTCATTTTGAAATGTCCTTCTCATCTTTGTATTTTTCGCTCCATCTCCCACTCACCAATCATTTCTCTCCCTCCATGCCCAGATGCCATGACAGCTCTCCCTTCCTAGCCTGCTTCTCCTGTTTGAACCTCCAGCTTCCCAGTTTTCACAGTCTTTGTTCTCTGCTTCCCAGTGCCTGTACTCAGGTCTGCTCCCTTTTTTCCCCCACTTTAGATTTGCTCTTCCCCATTTCTTTTCCAGGTTCTTCCATCCACTGTGTGTAAATATAACTGTACCTTCATCCACTTCTGTTCTTCAGTGTAGGAAATCTTTGTAGGAATCTGAGAGTAGGATTTCATCTCAAGTATAAAATACATTTTGGAGGTTGTGGCGGTGACTCATGCCTCCTTCTCACATTAGGCCCACTCCTTGTGTTTACCTAGGAGTCCTAACAAATCCCTGGCACTGGAGGACATTGGACATTGGTTCTTCCATTGATGGATGTTACTGGATCAGTATTGCCTTGAAAGCACCATAGTATGAGAACAGATTAAGACAGCAACCACACAGTAGTGGGGTGTGGGGAGATGCAGATAGCATCAGCACAAAGGGTTGTTGGAACTTGTAACACTGCGTCATCTTTCTGCATCTTCACATATGCTCAGGTATATTCATACCTCTTCCGCGTGGGTCTTCACAGTAGTTTCCACAAGGCCTAAAACGTAGTCCATGTAGGAGCACTGCTTGAATTGCATCTGTCGCTGTACCTACCACTTGATACTATACTGGCTTGTACAAATACCTTGATACCTCCTTCTGCAACTGCTTCCCATAGTGAAGTCGATGGGATTTCTACATGCAGAATGCGTGCCAGACTCCACTACTTCAGAGTATAAAAGCTTCCCAGGAGTAGGGAGCGCATCTCTCTGTGTCTGTACAGTGCCGAGCACACAGCTGGTGCTCAATAAATAATATATGTATAGGCTTGGTAAGGAGTGACTGTTCATCTAGTGCAGCTGAGGTGAAACATCTTTTTGTAATAAGAGGCAATGCATTATCACTTATACTGGTCTATTTTATAATTTAGGCTTTAAATGATGAAAGTATATTAGCCAGCTAGTTCAGGGGAAGCTCATTTACACCGCCTTCACACAACATGTCCCATGTTTCAAATGACAGGAAGGATAGCTAGTTCTCTACAGCCGAATGCATAGTGATTAAACTGTCTGGGCACCAGCAGTAGGCAGCCATCGAACAGATCATTATTAAGATGGCTATAATTACACAGTCACAGCAGCCCCTTGCAGTGCACTGGTAATCTGCTTTGAAAACTGGGGGCACAAAGGCATATCTCCTTTATATGTTGAGGCCCAAGCTGCGTGAAGTAGCTGCAGATTTTTCTGTTACGACAGTCGTGTCTTAATCTGTTAACTGCTTCTGTCTGCTGTTTGGAAGCTGGCCTGTTTTCCTGGACAGGGGGATCTGAGATAGAAATAAGTGCTGAGTAAAGGGCTGTTTTAAAAAAAAAGTATAGCTATGACACCTCCACAAGAGCTCTCATGGTATTGCTTTAGTCATTAGCTGAGTGGATACTTGAGCTTAATCAGTATCAAAGGGACATACACAAAGTCATCTATTTCATTAAGCTAATTTGCATGACTCGGCTTACCAAGAATCAAATTTTCATGTATTGTCCATCTTGCTGTCAGCAAAATAAGGGGAGGGGGAGGAGTAAATGGTAAGCCATGCAAGACTGAGATGTGGTGGTGTTTATTCCTTTTTTCAGAGTTACCTGCTAGTCTCTCAGGAGCCTTCATTGCTTTTGGATACCAAAGATACAGACTAGTAAGCTTTATAAAGTTTATTTTTAGTAACCTCTACTTAGAAATCAAACTTACAGAGCTTTGTTAAGTGCAAGATCTTCAAAGCGGTGCATAGTTAGGCATTTAGCCGCTGCTGTGGTTGAAGAGGAAGGTAAGTGTTGGTCTGGGAGGAGGCAATGAGAGGATTAGAATAGTTAGCTAAAATAGACCTTCAGCCTCCTCTGGTCTCCAAGAGACATAACTGAAGTGTTTTGTGTGAAGCTTCACACAACATTGCAGTCCCAAGGGAATTGCTGCTGCTGTTTATACCGTACCAGATCTGGCTGTGGCTTTAACAGAGAGCTGCAATGTGCTGTGATGGCTGTTCTTCTGTTTTGTCCCTGGTGCTCATGACACTCTCCTCCTTCAGTACTGATTTGTTGTCTTTCTTCCTTTCTTTCTTTAAAAAAGAAAGGTAATATTTAATGTCTTCCTTTTCATTACTGCTAGAATTGAAACTTAATGACTGTTGAGTGAAACCATATTCTTTTAGTTGTATCATCTGGTAACTGTTTGCGTGTTAAACCTTCAGTTTGCCTAAGACATTGTGACTGAGGTTTGCTTTCAAGTGTGAATTTGTTGTGATGATTAGATTATTCTGGTTAAACCCAGCTGTTGGAGTCTAATAATTAAAGGTAATTTAACTTGATTGATTACACAGAATGAAGGAAAACTTTTATAAGACAACTGAAAAAATGTGGGACATCATTTCTCTTGTTATTGAACCAAGGCTGAGTGGTGAATTCTGCAATCTGTTCCCAGACCTTGCCCAGGGTTTTTCAAACATCGGTGTTTCTAAAGTCTGCTGTTTAGGAAAAAGATTTGATAACAACTCTTTTGTTACTTGGGTATCTTTTGTAGGTATAGCTAGAAAAAAATGTAGCTCTGACTGACCAGTTGGTAGTGATGGAAAAACTAAACAAATGCATGATTATGAGTTGAATATTTCCAGTGAGATGAATCATCATGTTTGTGCTCCTTGGATTGCAAAACTGTGCTCCAAAGCCATGTCCCTGCCGAAACAAAAACTGCAAGCAATAAGTCATCTGTCTTGGGGAATGTATCCCATGTGTGTGCATGTGCGAGTGGTTCAGTTTTTAAGGACTTGGTGCTGGACTGGAGGTCAGCAATTTAATGCGTTTGTTCAAGCCCAAAACACTGATCCGAGCAGTTTGGGATGCTGGAAGTCAGTTATTACAGAGGCTGTTATGCTATAGAATGCTGTCAATATTTTTACAGTTTGGTGACTAAAATGTTTGCTTAGGGAAAGAACAGGGCCAAAGAAGACTTGTGTTTTTGAATCAAGAACTGCTGGTGGGAACCGTTTTTCTTGTACCTGTAAAAATTGAAAAAAAACCTTTATCCACATATGTATGTGTTGTCTACGTGGATTGTAAACTTTTCAGGACAAGGCCTTTTTTTCTTAAATATTGCACAACACCTAGCATTCTTGGGGTAAAATACAAGTTTAGGAAAAAATAACCAAAAGGAGCTCCAGTGCAGTAGTATCTTCTGCTGGTGAAGATACTTTTTTTTTTCTTTCTGTTGGTAGCACTACTTTAATCCCCAGCAGTATTTTGCTATAGGGGTTGTAGCCCAAACTTTATAATTGCACCAGTGACAGAAACTAGGTTACAGTCTTCTAGTTTATAGTTGGGTCCAGCCAGCGACAGAAGTAATAGCGTGGACAGGACTTCTTAGCGCACTACTTTGTTCAGCTGATGCAGGACGTTGGTTGACTGTAGATGATGTGCAGTTGCTTTGTGACAAAGCAGTAATCAGTAATCAAATTGCTATTGTAGGAAATCATCAATTCATCTATTGTATAGCTTTGCAGAGTCAAAGAGAAAAGGGTATAAGAAGGAGGAAAGGTGGAAGACTGCTTGCTGCTGAATACGTTCAAAGGAGAAGTTTCTTATCCTCACGTTTAAAGCTGTGTTACCGCTGAAGTTGTATCTGGTTTTGCTAATCAAAGCTGCTTTATTTCAGGCCTGTCATAAAAAAGAGCATACCTTTTGTCTGTGTTTACCTTAGAAATACCTTGAAAGCAGCATATTGGAAATGAAAGTTTTTTATAGAGTTTGTGTGTGTTGGTTCATACACTGCAATTAATCCTACCTGAGAGAGATCTAGGCAGGGGGACCCTATGGAGGACATGTGGCTTAGCACTTTAGTCCTAATGTGTTTGGTCTTGTGCATTGCTAAGCATACACAGCAAGAGAAGAGACTGAAGTGGAAGTTGTTAGGAAAGGATTTCTGTCCTTATTTGTGTTTCCAGTCAGCAAAATTCTTCTGGATGACCGTGTCCAGCCCCTGGGGAACGCACAGCAGGGGTGACCTGTTTCGTTCCTAGCAGAGGGAAATGGTTATCTTGGTGTGGTGGGTCAAGGAAAAAGAGGGTGCCTAGCTCTATTGACTGAGAAGGAGCACGGCAGTTGATCTGTCTCCATGATGGAAAAACAAGGAACGTGCCTGGTGAGCTCCAGGAGGAAGCAGCTTCCTCTCCATCTTCTCCATTGTCCAGCCCCTGGGAGAAAGCTACCACATCTCTCTATCCCAGTTTCTCCGTATAACACCTGCCTTCAGAGCTTACCAGCATCCAGCTAAGAGAAATAATGTCACAAGTCAGCTTTATTAAAATGTACTTGAAGAGGTATATGCCAAGTTTCGTCATCCTTTGATCATCAAGAGCTGGGTTTTTATTGATATGAAGCACTAGCGATCTTCCTAAAGCTATCCAAAAAAGGAGGGAAGATACCATCTGTCTCCATGAGCTTGCAGCAGAAATAACATTCTCAGCTTTTGGGGAACGTAAGGGTGTGTGTGAGTAAGGGGAGTAATCTGTTCTGGTGTAAGGAAAGCCAAATCTGTTCTTGCGTGAGGAAAGCCAAGTCCTTTTACGAGAGAGAGTCCCTGTATGTAAGTGCCGGGAAGGGAAGGGATTGTGGGGAGCTCCTTACGATTCAGAAAGGAAGCATACAAGTGTTTCTCACAGCCTATACCAGGGAGGCATCAGAGCTTTCAGTCTCACAAACCAATTCTCTTCTTTATAAAAGGACTTTATTGTAGAGCATTGCCAGTTTGCAACTTCGTCTTGCTAGTCGTAGGTTCGTGTTGCCCCTCCAGGCTGCATGCTCCTCCATGCAGACCCTGTGCAGGTTGTTGCGTCCTGTCTGGGGCAGTAAGTAATACTTTTAAGCCAGCAGGGAAAAAACGTACAGTAATTTGCTGAGGGGAAAAAAATTGGTTTCTAGCTCTAAATTAAGGAGGGGAGTTGCGGTAGGCACCAGTATTCGATGAGTTAATCATAAATTATCAATTAATTTCCACCTTTTTTCCCCTGTTTTTTAAATATGTGAGAACATACTCAATATTCTTTTTCCTTTTTTTCTTTTTTCTTTTTTTTTTTTTTTTTAAAAGAAAATTGTTCTTCAGCATGTTCCAAGAGTGTCATTTGTTCTGTGGCTGGACATGTTTCTGACTCCACGTGCAGTAAGCATAGCTTACTGGTAAGTGAACTAAATAAAGTTCTTTCTCCTTTCTGGAAGCTTTGTGAGAGCGTGGAGAATCTCTGGGCTGTTTGTCCCACTGAGGTACCTCTATGGCTGGTGTCTAGGAAAAACCATTGCTGACAACCCCGAGGTAAAGCAAATGTCAGGTAACAGGGTCTCTCAGAGCTTCCAGAAAAGATTTTCTAGGTTAAGTGCTTTCTTTCAAAGTTAGATTTTCCCATCAGGAGAGGGGAAATGCCTGAAGGGATGTCCTTCAGATCTCTTTGTTGCTGCAAGTCATTGAGAGAGGTCTTCTTCCAAAAAGCTTTTTCACTGAGCCATCACAGACTATTTTGTAGGTGGTATTGGTCCTGTTGTTCAGGATACCAGAAATTATCAATGTATATAGTCATAGACACTGCAAAACTGACATTTTCACAAGCACAGGTTGAATATAGGAGCATGCATACTCTCTTACTTAAAGCTGATGTAGTGATGTTTACCAGAGAAGAATAATACCCATGAGATTCTGTTTTGAATTGCTTACAGGCAAATTTTAACAAGAAGAAATACAGTGTGGAATATGACCAAGAGCATCTAATTTGCCTACTCTAAGAAAGCAAGAATTCAAACCAAAAGAATTTATTCTTTTAAAAGATTAAGTATAACCTCAAATTTCACAGGAAATTAGGATGTTGTATTTCCATTTCCTCACATTAGATGGGAGACTTTGCCCAAAAGTCATATAAAGTTAGCAGAATTTAACTGAATCTTTATGTGAGGAAGTGTACTTTTATGAGGATGAAAGTATTACATATATACAGTTCTTTATAAGTGGAAGGTTTATAAATAGGTAAAACAACATCCCTGTGAGCTGATGCAGATGGTATGAGCTGTAGAGCAGGTCTTTCTGAAGTCCCGTGGGAATGAGTACTCCACGATCTAGCAGACATCAGTGTCAGCTTTTCCACTGGCATAAATAAAAACAAGCCAATGCCCTTTAGTTGTAGCTGCTAACTGTGTGACTGTGCTGCAAGCTGGAGAGTCACTGCTCTGTGGTGCAAGGAAGCACAATCTGTGAGATATCATTCATACATGTAGGCAAGGCTTGACATGGGGTTGCCGGATTGGAGTCCAGTTGAGAACGTCACACCCTGATGCCAACCTGGATCTCTTCAAGCTTTTCCAGTGAGTTCAGCATGGTCCGTGCATACAGCCTTCAGTCTCATTAAAAAGTAATTTGATTTTCTGGTCTAATGTCTTTTGTGCTTTTTTTTCTCTTCTATCTGCTGGCAGGAATTTGAGTCTTGGCTGTAGATCAGCTCCTGGCAGCTGATCAGCTGAATGTCCACATTATTGAGGGCAACCCAAAGTTAGAGGAAACTCTCTCTGCAGCGTTTGATATAAATCACACAAGAAGCAGAACTGCAGAGTAAGAAATAACAGCAGCAGTTTGCCAGCTACGCTGTCTTCTTCCCTGTTCCTTCACAGGAATTTCTGTTCTGTCAGGCAAGGTAGGGTCATTTGGGTTCAAAAACACCTGGCAGACTTGTTAAAAACCCCTAACTGTGTGTGCTTACTCATCAAGCAATCTTGCTGAATTCACATAGATGCACTCAGCTAATGAACCATTGCTTTTCCTGCATCCCCCACCTTTAAGGAATTAAGTTGCAGGGGGTGGGGGAGAAGAGGAGGCGGTTTGGGAATAGGTCTTTGGTTGTCTGAGAAAGCCTTAGTATTTTGGTTAGAGCCAAACTTTCTTCATTGAACCCCAGAGCAAGAGTCTTCCCATCCTGCTGCTGGTGGATGTTATTTCATTGCTGGGATGATGCCGGCGTTCTGTCTGTTGCACACAGCGTGGTTTTTTTCAACTCCACAAAATTAGCTGGAATATTAGTAATGATGTTTTCAGCATCAGTCATTAGCTGTGTGCTGGTGCCGTGAAAATGACTTCTCTTTCCGTGTATCTCATTATTTGCAGTTGGAACCTGAATGCAGCCGATCATTCCTAAAATAGCCGTAGGAAGCGTGAGCAATATAGAAATGTCTTTGTCTTGCTGCAGGCTTTTGGGCTGCATAGCTGAGCCTGCCCTAGCACAAGACCTGGAAACAGGCTGCTGTCTCATCTGGGTGACAGTCTGGATTGTCCTTTGCAAAAACCCTGCACGTGGTATCGAAAAGACAGAGGATATTTCCTGCAGAAGAAGAGAACGACTTTGCCTTGCTCTACCAATGAGCCGGAGAACGGATTAGAGGCTTTTCCTATCCGCAAGGAAGCTCATCCATCATGCCCCATTCAGGCAGTCATACTCAGTGGGCTTGTTCTCTCTTGCTACACTGAACCTTTTTCTCCACAGCTTTTCCAAAGAAGTAAAGCACATAATAACAGAGCTATTGCTTTTGTAACTTGTACTACAGGCATTTGTCAATGCTGCTTTGACTTCCTTTTCTATGCTGCTCTAATTCCCTCATGCTGTGCTAAGAAGCAGGTGTGAACAGATGTGTAAGGCTGCTTGTATTCAGTATGTGGGTGAATGTGTGTCAGGAGAAGAGAGTAGTGTATTTGTGTGGGCAGGGGCTCATCTCTGTCTAACTGTATTTTTTTTTCTTTGCTTTTTCTGCCCCACACCACCTCAATTTTAAGTTTGCCCTTGAAATCACATCAGATAGTTCATGTTTCCTCTCAATAACAGACCCCCAGTAATTAGAGTGATCTTGCACTATTCTATTAATTACAGGAATTGTGATTTTTATATTCAGAGGTTAACTGATGATATCTGCATATAGCATTTTCTCTTAAAATAAATTGAATTACAGTAATTAACCTTATGTCCACATTAACTGACAATATCATTTGTCTCAGCAGTATCCTGGAAATAGGATTTTTCTTATGTATCTGTTGGCTTCTTGCTTTGCCTTTTGTTTTCTTCATAACCGTGAAGTGGTGGAATGAAGAGAAGAGTGAAAAATGTGTCCTGTTGGCATATTGAGGTGATTCCTTTACTCAAAAGGCATTCCTGAGGATAGGGTACTTTCTTGTATTAACTTGTCCATAAAGCTGTTTGAATGATGTAAAATTTGGGAATCTGTTGGGCATGAATCTAGGCAGAGCAAAGCTCAGAGTCTGCCACTTGCAGCTAGCAATTACTAGCAAACTGCAGGAACCGGATTATTGCAAGCATCATGCTCATCTCAGAGGAAAAGCAAACTACATAGATTTTCTGTCTCAGAGTCAGATTTATTCTACTCCTTTAAGGTTTCCAAAAATATCAGCAAAAATCATTGGGCAACAAAGAGTAATCATGAAAGATAGAGATCTATGAAATTTCTCTGAAGTTTTAATAAAAAACCTTTCCTGTGATGTCTGAGACTCCTAAATTTGGGTGAATGTCTATGAGTGTATAGGCGCATGTGAATGGATGGATGTCTGAGGGAGAGAGATGTCAGAGGTAGTGCTGAGAGACAATGTTCCCAGTTAATTTGATTGTTTTCTTAGCACTCGGAGTCTTCTGGTTTTTTCCCCTACCTGCTCCTGCTTGTCCACAGGCATTTTTAACATTTCCCTCAGGGATTACATTTGTTTTGTGGACAGTTTTCATTTTTGCAGTAATCTATTTCATGCTCTTCTGCAAGGTGCAGAGAAACCTGAGAAACCTGATTTCATAAACAAATTAGGGGCTAAAATTATAAACACATATTGAGAACTCTTTGCTTACCTGCATTTTTTATCTGTCAGGGACAAACATAACTTACCCTGATGAGTTTGCCTGATTTCCAGTGGGAAAAGCCTTACTTTTTTTTCTGCCTGTAGCAGTCAGCTTGCCTGTCCACAATGTGTCTGCATGTCCTTGTGCTGAGGAGCCACCTTCCCCAGAATACGATGCTGAGGTTTGGCCTGATTTTTCCTGCTGCCATGACTGGACTATGGCAGTGTGGAACAAGCGGTGGGCCCTCCAGAGGTGGCTCTCAGGGTAAAGCCCTTTCAGGTAGTATGGTGTCCACAGCTGGAGTATTTAATATGTAAATGGTAATGTCTGTTCTTAGCATTCGCAGTGTTACAGTAGATTTCATTCACATTTTGAGGGTAGGGGCGTAGTTTGGCATTGTATCAAACCACTTCATGCCGAAGTTGATTGGTGCCTTTTGAAAAAATACACTGACAAAACTCGCTGTTTCACTCAAGGTAGATGAAGCCAGGTTAATGAGTCAATTTTTCCATAAATGGATTTAGGGCCAGAACTGGCCAAATTGCACAAAAGCTAAGCAGTGTGCTCTGATTACTTAACAGCTGACTTAAATATGAGGCTTTGCATTTCTCTACTGTTTTATCACCTTAAAAAATGGACACTTTCATTTCAAATAAATGGGACAAGTTTCCTGAAGAATACAGCCGGGGTTCATGCATTAAATTAATGAACGTTTCTTGCATTAACAAAAAGCAAAGGAGAATTGTTTGTGATTACATTGAGCTTTAAACACAGTGATATGCTCTATGGGATCCTAACTTTTTCTTCAAAGTTAACCTATGTCTTGTATATTGATCTGATCTGCTGTGCAGATGTAAGAGGACTGGAAATTAAGTTTTTCTTCCTGGTTAAAGGGTGAAGGAGGGCTGCAATCCATTTAAGTATGTACCAGCAGTGAAAGGAAGCAAATGCTAAGTATCTGAGGGAGTCTGACCTGAAGAGTTGGCAGAGCTGTAGGGATTGTTTTAGGATTACTGCCTGATCCTAATGTTATGTTTACAGCAGGCATGTGGCATCTGAGACAATGTCTGCAGGGCTGTGACAAACTTTTAATCAGTGACAGTTGTCAATATTGTTGTGAAAACGTATCAGGCTTCGTGTTTCACCTTTGTTATCTAAAAGGAGAGGAAAATAAAGGGAGGCCACATTTCTTTCCCGTTACAGCTTTGGGTCACCTGCAGCTACATAATTTTTATTCCATCCATCAGATGAGAGAATGGAAGGTCAGTTGACTGGCCCTGATATTTCCCGGGCAAAGTGAGGGTTGGGGAGAGTAATGGTGTTGCTGGTAGTGTATCTGTTTTCTATTAGGCATGCTGAGATGAAACAGCAAAGTATATATTAGAGATGGCGTTCTCTCCTGTCAAAAGGCAGTGATCGCTACATTTAGCTCTTAAATCAATTCAAAATCTTGACAGAGGTTTGCTGAAGTCCCACAAATAATCAATAGAGCTATTTTTATCTCTTAAATGAGTGAGGCTTTTAAAAATAATAAAGACATCTTTGTAATGACCGACCAAGCTGTTCCAGAGTTAGGGCTGTTGCTCTGTGTGGTTGGGGGTGGTGAGTGAAAGGGGTTATTTAGGCATTGCCTTTGTTCCATTCTGCAGGTTTATAACCCCAAAATAAAATTGCAAATGTTTCTGGCAGTCATCCTCCAGGCACAGATGGCTTTCCTCCCAGTTTTGGCAAGCCTGATTTCAGTATAAAACTGAGCAATTATTAGAAAGTGAAATATTGCATGATATAGTACCACTACCGCCACCACCAACATCACGACAAATGGAGCATTCATTGTTTCTGGTGCTGTGAGAGAGAGCTAGTGCCACTGCGTTGCCCCTTCGTCTAAAACCTGTACCTTTGCTGCTGCTGGTGATGCATAGACAGAGGGATGGAACAGAGCAGATGCTTTAGCAAGGAACTGTGGCCATTTTCTCATTTGCGTTGGCTCTATATTTCAATGCAAATATCACTGAACAGGTGGCTGATGAGGCCCCCGTGGACTGTTTACAGTAAAGGTTACAACCAAAATCGATAGGCCTGAGATGCTTCTAATTCCATCTGGGAGATGTTCATCTTCCATCTGACTGTTCCCTCTCTGAACAGCAGCATCCTATTAACGCTGCAGTCATCGGGGGTGTCTCACTCGGGTCAGCAGAAGGTTTCTCCTATTTAGGCCTCCGTTTGTTCTTTACATTTTCTTTTTGCGCTGCGCTGGATCGAGCAGTAATGTTGATCTTGACAAGACAGGTTGCCAGCATTAAGCATGCTGAGTTTTGCCTACTGACTTGACACCTGCTACTACCGTTCGGCAGGCCGAGGCTCATCAGTGCTGCCTGGGGCTTGTCCAGATCTTTTCAGCTTATCACTTACTGAAGCAGGAGGTAGTGATGTTACATATCATAGCTGACATTATTGTGCGTGATGTATGGCCTTGTAAAGTTGCAAATGAGGAGAGAGGAAAGCTGGTAAGGACTCACGTTTGCATGAACCTGAACAAAATAAGCAAGGACCCTTGCAACTTGCTTGAAAAGTACTTTGTATTTTGGCTGAAATTTTATTTTAGACATGCATTTTTGCAAGTCTTAGAGGAAGATCTGCATGGTCCGTGTATCTATGTTTCATCAAACCAGTAATGAAGTTTGTATTATTCTTTTTAATGAAGGTAGATGCTGTTGCTTACTATATGAGGCAAAATCACTCTCATTGGTGTCTTTCCCTTGGGCCTAATCGTCACGTCTGGCGTGCAGCCCACAGCAGCTGGGCAATGAGTAAGCAGTACTGAATCCAATTAAAATGGTAGTAAAGCGTGTATAGCAGAGGGCACCCATGCATTCCTCTTACAGTCAGGGAGAACTTTTTGATACACACAAAAGATGAGAGGGAGTGTGCTTCATACACGTAATTTAGGGTCAAGAGGGATGCCGGAGAGGTGGGGGGCTTCCCTCGGGCACTGCCTCCCCCCCGCAGCATAGCATGTAGGAGCAACCCCTCGTTACCACGTGGTTTGAAGGAGTCCAGGTGATTACCCCAACGCATTCATGCACCAGCCTCTCTGGCATAAGGGCCAGCTACCTGGAGTGCTAGAGTGCTTTTTTGGCCACATGAAATGAATGGCCAGCTGTAGAGACAACAGGAGCAGGGCAGGAGAGGAAAGATGAATGATGGCTGCACCATCGGTCACAAAAAGATGTTAGAGGTTGGTAGTGATGATGGGCACAGAGCTGGCATTAAGTCTCTGTGGCCACCTGCACCACCGTTCAGGTGACTGAGCAGCAAGCGTTAGAGAAAGGACAACACGAGCGAAAGAGCTGTCTATCCCGGGCACTGTCCTGCCACGTGCCAATTCAGTTGTAATGTCTGGCGCTCCATGCTGTGTCTTGCTGATAGGCACTTGTGTCTCCTCTCTCTTGAGCTCCCCAAGCACCCACTGAGCTTCTGTTCACTCACATCTGTCTGATCCCCTTGGCACCGCTCAGCCTGGGCATTTTGCATGATCCCTTCAGCTGCCAGGTGCAGCCGCATGAGGTGGCTGAGCAGCAGCTCGCCCACCACCCCAACAGGCGTAGACAAAGGATGCTCTCCTGAACAGCTCCGCTCTGCCGGCCTAACTTCCCTCGTTTTCTGGAAGCTGCAGCCTGCAGGTTGTATTCCTCTCTTTTTGTTGTTGCTGTTGCATTATCCCTAATTCCTTTCTCTGACTTGCACAGAACTCTTGTCTTTCACTTTCTAGGAACTGTGAATTTAAAGGGGTAAATAGCAGTAACGGTGTCTTCCACTCAGAGATTTCCAAAGGCTTAGCCTAAGCAGATGAAGGATGCTTGCCAGCCTCGCATGGCAAATCTGTACCATAGCAGGGAACAGCAGACAGGTCAGCCGACTGGTTTCTGCGCTCTGCCTTCAGCGTGGCAAAGCATGTGCGGTGTAGATCAATACGTGCTTTTTTATGTATGGGCAGATAGATCTTGCTCTGTAAGTCTCTTTCGATGAGGCACTGAAGTAGGACTTGGGTTTCTGATTGACTTGCATGCCTTTAAAGCTCTTACAGCAGGAGAATCTCAATTCTTTTTCTTACCTCTGTTATGCAACTCAAATCAATTTCTTCCCTGCTTTTTTATGGTCCTTTTGTTTTTCCCAGGGTAAGAAATGCTGATTGTGAGGAGAAGGGCTATTTGCTGAGTATTTCCAGGGTCAGTTCACAGAGGCTGCTACTTTTTCTGGTCATGCGTTTTTCCTTATGCAGTAGTTCAAATTCATCCGGCTTCACTTTTTAGTTTCCTCACTGTTTGGTTAAATGCTGTTCCTTCTTACTAGACTTACTGTCTTTCTGAAGAATAAGTTATTTCTACATGTTTGTAGAAGCAAAAGAATTTATTTAAGACAGTCACGGTTTTCTATGGCCATTAGGTTTTCTGGGCTTGCTTCATGCATAACACAGACCATTGAATTTGGCTGGTAATTCTCACATTAAGTTTAATAATTCGGGGATTGAAGTGCAGCTGTTGTGTATGAACACAACCCATCATGGTATAAAGAAGGTTTGTAATAAATAAAAAGATCTGTCCGTTACTGAGCAGGCTTACTGTGCCATGGGAAAATTCTGACATGGTTACATACTTTGATTTTACTTGGAGTTACGCTGGGGTTAGCTGAACATACAGCGAGGCCAAAGCAACAAGATCGGAGGTTTTCTAACATAGAAGAACATCCCTTTCAATAGTTATATATAGATGTGTCTACACAGTCATTGCTGTTGCTGTTGAATTTGTTCTCAAGATCAAATCTGGCCTTACAGTTTTATGGAGTTTACCAGGAATTTAGCTCTTCCGATTAGGATTTTTCATGGGATTTGTATAACCTTTCTGGAACTTACAAGCTGTAGATACAATAACCTGGTTACTAGGGTATTATGGCAGCAGCCATGTAATAGCCAAGCAGCTATTCTATATGCATTCTATATTCTAATTTCCTATATTCTAATTTTCTATATGCATTCTATATTCTAATTTCCTTAGCCAAGCAGCTATTCTATATGCATTTCCACCCAGACTGTTGTTCACTAAATGCTAAAAATATCAGACAGCAGAAAGCAGAGCTCATCATGGTGGC